>NC_068362.1:39460702-39693202 GCF_020536995.1 Dreissena polymorpha | reverse complement strand
TCCATGATAGTTAATAAGAAGGAGAAAATGGCCGCAACCATCTCAATTTAGGTCCCATTTAGCATCAAAACTTACAATTTCAAGGAATGAACACAGTGCAGAACCAATTATATGATGACATCTGGTATAGGTGTAAAATGCTTGTCGATTAAGTGTACCAACATTTTTTTACAGGTTTAGCTTTGAAAACAAAACGGAAATGATTTAAAAACGCCTCATTGCATGGAATCAATATGTCAGGATTGGTTTCGTTTTTGGTTTGCCGCAGAGCATGGTTACATTTGAAATTAATATTATTCATCAGGGCATTTATAACAGATAGTGTATCCCATGCCGGGACATGGCACATATATGAGTCTTGCTCTGTGAATAGAGAGTTTAATGCATGTGCGTTATGTTCGTCCAAGATTTGGACTTGCAGTCCGCACAGGCTAATTTTGGACGAAACTTTCCGCCTAAACTGGATTTTTTCTATGAATAGACTTCCTATACACGAAAAATATCATAAATGCGGACAGTGACGTCCCTGATTAGCCTGTGCTGAAGCGGTTAATCTGGGTCGTCACTTTATGCGCATACATTTTCCCAGTGCGCGGTTTTCTTGCATAAAATGAGTCGTGTACTGAGAAAAAACTGGGCGTAATGCAAGTGCGTAAAAATGTCGTCCCAGATTAGCCTGTGCGGACAGCACAGGCTAATCTGGGACGACACTTTACGCACATACATTATGCCCATTTTTTTCAGAACACGACTGAAATAAATGTCTTAAAGGAGCTTTCAACGTGAAAATGTTTAACAAACAGAAACCCTGGGAATACATGCCTGTTATCGTTTCAATGTTTTGCGCTTTCGTTATTGGAATTATTAACAGTCTTTCCCCTTTTCCCTGTTTTGTTGTACAAAAAAAGAACCCAATTATGTCAACAGGGAATACCTTTTTGGCAGCCATTACGTTGATTGACTATTGAACATGCTTGGTCCAATGTGTTACACCATTTATCCTGATAGCGACAATAACTAATTAGTTTGCATATCAAACGATATTGTTCAGCGCATATATATTGGTGTCAAGTTCATTCTTCGTCATGTTCTTAATTGGAGTTGACAGATTCCTAAATGCATATCTCACTGCCTCAAAGTGGAATGTTTATATAGGCAGGTAATTATCAAAATGTCTTTTTTATGCAAAACAAATGCCAATATTATGAAAAGAAACAATAGCGTTGAACAATTTATATATTTTGTAAAAGTTCCAAAGTTTCAAAGTGTATTAAAAACGCACTTAATCGCAAACTGAGTAATTAATAGTTACAGCTTATCTGAAAATAAATAAAACCTTTGTTTTAGTAAAGTGAACAGAACTCCGTTTACTGAAGATATATTTGATATCTTATCACTGTATTTTAAAAAGACCAAATGCGCAATATATGACTTAGAAAAGTGTCAAATTCATAATAGAAGGACTTTGCTTGCTTGGAGTTTTGGTTTGAATTTCGCACCTATTAAGGTCTGATTTATCATTTACTCAGTTCAAAAACATTATTAATTAAGCCGCGTTCTTAGAAAACTGGACTCAAATGATGGGCGTCAAGTGTCGTCCCATTTTAGCCTGTGTAATCCACATCAGGGACGACACTTTCGGCATTGATTGATTTTTTTCGTTAAAGGAAGTCTTATCTAAATGAAACTCCAGTTAAGGCGGCGGACTAGAAATATATCTTTATATACAGAAATACAGAATACAGACACGGTGATCAAAGGTGGTTTACATTCATGAAACACACAAGGAACTGATAAATAAATAAAACAAAAAAGATTGCATCTGTAGAAAGTATTCCCATAGAGTCAGTTTCTAAAACAATAAACAATGGCACATTTAACCGACATTGTCAATGTCACTGGTTTGAATTCTAAGCATGGTCCTATGCATGTTATTTGGTTTACAACGACCGTCAGGACCTACGAATTCCAAATATGGCTCCATCTGTTTTACAACTGTTAAAGGTAAAAGAAAAGGCATGGGTTTATAGTCTGAAGTTAATAAAATACTCATCTTCAGCCGACTGTCAAATTTACCCACCAATCACCGGGATATAAATCGTCCGTTTACATTTGGCGCAGTATCAAGACGGAGCATTGGCTTATTTTCCTCACAGTTACCCATTTATAATCCTGGGTGCCAACAAACATGCCCACATCGGCCCGATATTGGCTACATGATGGCATATCGGCAGAGGTTTGCCGATGTTGGGCCGACATCGGACCGACATTTATGTAAAAAAATAATATTTTGTTAAGAGTTAAGACCCTTTTTGCAATGTTCATTTTTAGTGAATCCATCTGGTTTAATCACATTTGAATAGATAGCATATTATAAAATTGATATGTATAGGGCAATGTCAGCCCGATGTCGGCCCGTGGTTATACAAATACTTGTAACTCGATATTTTAAAGTATAGTATCGTCCCAACATAGGCCCGATATCATAATTAACACTCAAGAGAAAATGTAATTTTTATTATTTTCTTTTGAATTACTTGTTTTATTAAATTTAATTGTCTATGTCTCTTTTAAAAAAAACTGTGAATGATACTTGGTATAAAATAAAAAATATAATGGGGTGTCAGGAATTACCCTAGTTGTTTCAATTGGCATGTGTGCGGTGAATCTGTCCCGGCGTTGAAAGTACTCAAATTAAAGTATGTTAACCCTCTAAATTTGTATAACATAATTTTATAAAATACCTTTCATTAAATAAATATAGTTTTCTTATTATTATTTCTTTCAATATGCGTTTGAAATATTTTACTTAAAAAAATATTCAGTTCTGCATGTTCATAAAAATATGCGGGATAAACTGCATTGAATTATTTCGAAACTATCAAGGTAAAAACACTCTCCCTGAACCGTTTTAGCTATTTAGGTTAGGAATCAAGATGAATTGTTTATTCACAAGATTTGACAATTTGTGTTAATGCTGTTTTTCTAAAATTATTATCTGTCATTGCATTTCACATGTTTTCGCGATTGCCTAATGTTTGTTTACTTTCATTGCATGTAAAATGAGGTCGCCAACCCTTTTGAACCCCTTTGATCCTGCATCATTGTTTCGACTTTATGAAAATGCAAGTTCGTCACACATATATCATATTCAGCTGAGTTGTATAAAAACTAGAATGCGATTGTGTTGGCATTTAAATTAGGCTGGTGTTGCTGTGTTTTAGGGTGGATTAACTGAGGAAGACATAAGCGATGTACCTGAAATATGCTTCGAATCGAGCCGGAGAGAATACTCCTAGATTGTAACGTTTGTTTAGAATTCAGGCGTTGTTGGACACTGCAGTTAACTTTTGAGCAATGATCCTGGGTCGAGAACATTGTTAACAACATGAATCAATACAAATGTGTAGTTATAATCTTCATATATGCGTTAAATATTGATGATAAAAGTATATAAAGGTATAAATGGTTAATTCATTGATGTTAGAATATATACTCAAAGATAAGTCCGATCGTCATCGAGTGTTGTGAAATGGAGAATAAAAGCATGTTTACTTTGGTAATACCATGAATTGATTTATAGTCCACTTTATGACATCAGTTTAATTTTGCAACGTTTATGTTATTTGAAATAATAGGTAAGGAGAGGTTTTCTGAATTTACTGCTGGATCGTTATGCTATCCGGCGTGAACAAACACACAACTAACAATACAACTTGCAACATCCTGTTGATTTGAGATACGAAAATATATCCGGTCAACCTTTTCAATGTTTAAACGTAGTAACATGATAAAATAATGTTTAATCTAAGAAGAGTAAAATATGTGTATAAGTGTGTTATTTTGTGTATCTTTCTTACAAGCTGCTCAGTTTTATTTTGGTAATTCCGAATACTAAATCACATCGCCTGAAGTAAGCATTGCAACCAAGGCATGATTAAAATAACAACATTTTGAATATTAAACTAACGTTTAATTAATGAAGCATCGCTAACATAATTATCATTAACTAAAATAACAACATTTTGAATATTAAACTAACGTTTAATTAATGAAGCATCGCTAACATAAATATCATTAACTATAGAAAGTTTATTCAAGAGTAATAATGACTTATGCGACACGACAGGAAACTGTAAAAATGAGAGTAAGCCTTTAAATAATTACAGATTTAAAACAATCGGAGTAATCTGTATACTTACATATCTATAGATATGCACAGCCAAAGTATACGTTATTCTGGATTCTATACCCTGCATTATATAGATTTATGCTCCTAAGATGCTTAACGAGTGGAATTATCATGTGTTTGTTATCGTGTTGACCTTATTTACAGCGACTTTCTTAAGGGTCAGTCATAAAATTGTAACCCATTTAATCCTCACTGATGTATTTACAATCTATGTCCATCGTATCTTACATCACCATTAGAGTATTTTTACTGTTTCTTAACTCATTTTTAGCGAGGCTGTTTTCGGAGAAAATCCGAGCTATTGTCATAGCCAGCTCGTCGTGTCGTGGAGCACCGATATGCACACTTAATTCATTATTTATTAAAAACATATTCAATAAAAAAAGTAAATAATTAAGATAATAGCACTGTAATTCAAATTAAAAAGAAATAAAAAGTATCTTCAGATTAATTTAGCAAAAATGTGGACCCTTCAAGGGAGAGTTTCTTGAGCATACTAGTATGTTGATGAATAAAGAGTTCTCTCAAATTCCTGAGTAAGAGTTACTGCGCATTGTATAAATAGAAAGTTCTGAGATCACTTCCTTTCTGGCATTGGATTCCAAGGCTTAAACATAAAGAAAAAAATAAAATTGAAAATCTACATTAATCTGCAGAGATATGTATAGTTATATAAAAAAATCATCACAAAATTTCTGGAAGAGGTAAACCAGCAGGAAGGAAGAGGAAAGCTTAGACAAAACTGCCAGAAAATAAGTAAACTAGAGTGTTGACAAGATTTTTTATTATATAAATATTAGGAAAAAGACCCCCCCCCCTGGTTGCCATATTGTTTTACCAATCCAAACCATTATCGAAATGAACTGTCGTATCCAGGAAACAAATGTTCTGACCAAATTTCATGAAGATTGGGCAAACAAAGTGTATTGTAGCTGTTGACATAATTTCACTATATACATATAGAGAAAACTGCCCCACCCCCTGGCGGACATGTTTTTACACCCATGATGACAATTTTCGAACTCGTCCGAGATATCTATAAAATCGATGTTTAGAAAATGGTGAATGATGTTTAGGCAAAACCTGTGACTTCTAGAGTGTTCACAAGCTTTTTTTCTATATAAATATAAAAAAATGACCCCCACCCCCCTGGCGGCCATGTTTTTTTACCGATCCAAACCATTTTCAAAAAATCAGCCGTCATATCTAGAAAACACATTTTCTGACCAAATTTCATGAAGATTGGACCAAAAATGTGACTTCTAGTGTGTTCACATGTTTTCACTAAATACATATAGAGAATACTGTCCCGCCTCTTGGCGGCCATGTTTTTTTTACCGATCTAGACCATTTTCAAACTCGTCCGAGATATCAATAAAACCAATGTTTTGACCAAGTTTTATGATGATTGGGCAAACATTGTGACTTCTAGATTGTTCACAAGGTTTATCTATATCCATATAATGAATACTGCCCCGCCCCCTGGCGGCCATGTTTTTCAACAGACAGAAACCATTTTTGAACCAACATATTATTTACGCAAACATTTTGACAAAGTAACATGAAGATTGAGCATCAAATGTGACTTTTACAGTGTTCACAAGGTGTGTTTTTTACCTAGTGATCTAGTTTTTGCCCCGCAAGACCCAGTTTCAAAATCAGTCGATGTATTAATGACACAAAGTTCTGACCAAGTTTCATGGAGATCGAACAATAAATGTGGCATCTAGAGTGTTCACAAGGCAAAATGTCGACGACGGACAAAAGGCGATCACAAAAGCTCACCATGAGTACGTTGTGCTCAGGTGAACTAAAATTACGTCGTTTTTACATAATGTTTATTTCGAACGTTGTGAAATTAAAACGGTATGAACAATGAAACACAATAATTAAAAGCATTGTTGTAAGCGATACGACATGAACATAAGCGGCGACACCAAAAATAAATTAATGGACATTTTAAATCTGTTTATTTTTGTCATTCATATGCTTTTACGCAGGTTTTTTAAATAAATTATCAAAGATACATTTGCATAAATCTTAAATTAAATTAATAATTTATAGTACATGATATGGCCGCGTATGTTACAAACGAGAGCGTTTATAAATTATCTCATTTTTAAAGAGACTACATATACAAACACAATGACATTTTGAAAGTATTTTTTTAAATATTGAAGTTTTTCAATTTATTTTTTGATAACAATCATTGGCTAACTGATTAATTTTTTAATATTATATATTTATCTTTGCTCCTTTTTATGTATATTGATTTTCAATGAAAGTATCCGAGATGACTTAATAAAACCATCAACACCTTAAATTAGCCTGGACGTGATTGACTTGCTATTGTCAGTGATAACATTTAATCCATTTAAACCTTCCAGATGTATTTTAGAACTATATCATATCAATATTTGAGTATTTTAATGTTTCTTAACACATTTTTTTATTATAAATAACTATTAACATGTTTTACTTGGTCTAAATGACCAGTGTAGATGAAATGTAATGCCGAGTCACCGGAGATGAGGCGCGTTGTTGGCGATAGGTTAGCTGCTCGGGAATTCAAATGCCATTGTTTAGTCTAGATCACCTGGGCTCTTGACCATTGGTATATAAGGAATATAAGGAGTATCCGGAGGAAACCCCACCCGCCCGGTATGGGGACCACCAACCAAATTAACATGCTTTCCTTGTTCTATCCCCGATCCCGGAAGCGTGCAAGTTATAATGGTGGTCCCCATACCGGACAGTGTTTCCGCCGGTTACTCCGTCTTCCCCCCGCAAATCAAGACCATGCCCAAATTGAAAATCTTGCAGTAAATATTGAAGCTATAATTAATAAATGTCCTGCCTAGTTTGTGTCTAGTAAATAAGTTAAGTAGAAGTAGTGGGACACACCGGGTTCACACGTAATAAAAACAGCTTCATGGGTTTCTTGAAAAGCCTAAAACCGTTTTTTTGGTTCACAAGATAAAATGACAGAACATCGAGTAAATTAATCCTCACACTAGAAGTTGCTTCAATTGCAAATCGTTTGACCATTTTGTTTGCAACTGCCAAGGGAACAACAGCACTAACAACATGTACATTTGTAAGGGACACGGTCGTCGGTTTTGTAAGCGGGTCGCTATTCGACCAGAAATGGAGACTCATGTTGTTGGTGTTGAAATCTTCATCAGTTAACGCCGTGTTAGCTCGTCAGAATGAATAATATAGTGTAAAAAAATACGTCATCAACGATGCCAACAATACCGAATGGGACAGGTTTTAATAACGAATTCTGTACCATTTATTGAAATATTTGTAAGTTGCGTACTTCGATGCGCTTAAAATATAAGTAATTTGCAGTATGTGACTAATCGAATGCCTATTCCCTATACAAACGATAAAAATATAATTTAAAATATCTTATTTACATGTCCTTCAAAATTGATTTAATTGGTATACGGATTGTGTTAATGTTTTGAAGGTTTTTCAAGCGATTGGCTTAAATAAAATTGATTCCTAACACTTATGCTTTTATACCATCCAACTTTATGGAGGAATATCGGATCAGAAATCAGTATTTCCGTTTATTTGTACTGATATAAATAAACTGCATCAAAATTGTGCAATCAGTTAGTGCTAAACATATATTAACACGTGTTTTGTGTATGCGTAAGATTTCGCGCAGAGGCCTTGTATATACCAAATACTTAAAAAGTTTTCGTCTATGCTTTTTGTTGATGTTTTTTATTTATAGATTCTTCTTGATTCGTATGATATGTATCGATGTTCATAACTAGAACTTTGAAAACAAAATGAACTGTGCCTTTTTAACCTTTATTCAAACTATAATTCTATGGGCCAAATGTATAATCGATATTTCATGATCATAATTAGGTTACATAAACTATCCTTTCAACAAGAAAACAAATACTTGCAGAAGGAATTAATGTAGTTTCACGATACGTACACGTTTTGTTGTAAGCGATATTGCGTGAACGTAAGCGGCGCCGACAAAAATAAACTATTTAACATTTTAAATTTGGTTGAAAAGAGCACCGATAACCACAATCCATTATCAATATTAAAAAACGTATACAATAAAAATAATAAATACATATTGAGATAATTAAATTGTTATTCAAATTTAAACGAAATTATAGAAAATTAAATTCATTATTGTTCGTTTACAAATGATCTACTACATGCTCTTAATAGTTGTAAGCAGTTTATGATAGTTACATGAAAAAAACACCATATGTTTCATACGTTTTCGCAACATCTCCAGTTCCCAACTGCAGCATGGCTATTAACTATTTATTTGTGCCATCGTTGGTAGCCTTGCAATCTTTCTTTATCCTACCTGTTTAATATCATTTACTATCATTAGGTCATATTAAACGATTTATGAATAAATATATTCCAAATACGTCTTGCTTTATCAATATTTAGGAACATACGAATGATTTTGTAATTTAAAGGTTATTCAAAAAAAGGGGAACACGTTTGAGGCAATTCGGAATATTGAGAATAATTATTTGGTACATTTTTCGTTGATTCTTTGATACAGAATACCATGGCAAACGAAAATGAGCAAACAAAGAAGAAAAATAAATGTAGTTTTACAGTTCTAAACCCTTTGAGTATTGCTCGCACCAATACAAATGCCTCTTGAACCCACCTGACATGTTATACAATATTAGAAATACTCTTAGGCCTAATATATCTAACACAAGTGACCACGAATGATCTTAAAAGAAAGCACTGTACATACACATATAAAAACATATTCAATATATAAGAATATTCGTAAACAAGGTCTACGTAATTAAAATATTTTGTCTCTATCTATAACACTTTCTGAAAATTGAAATACAACAACATGGTAGATAGGAACAGGAATATGTTCACCTGCATCCACGCTACAATCATGAGTCAAGCTGAAAATTTACAATAAATAGACATCACACAGAAAAAATCTCTCCTCAACATTCAACGAGCTCCTCAAATATTCATTTAAGGCGATTAAGTAATCTATCAGCACAAATACAGGACAGAACAAACAACACCACAGTGTGAAAAAAATGATAACAACTGCTATGAGGCATTCTTATATATATTCAAATGTTCTCCCGTTGACATGCATATTTACACCCTGAGTAGCAGATTGTCACCAGGATAACATTCTAAGCCCATTAATAAGACCCCCAATCATCCTAAACATGTGCCAGTAAGCTGCGTTATTCTTCGATTTAAGTTCCACTGAAAACTTATAGACACGCCAAGCTTTTGGCAAATTGCCTTCCAGCTCATAACAATGTCCTATCAGATTTAATGAGGTGTCGATATGATCGTTTTGGACTCTGAAAATCGCAGTCTGGAGATTCTTAAACGCAATGTCTTTGTCGCTGATTAATCCAGTAGTTCGAAATATTAAGTACTGTAGGTAATACATATATGGCAATGCATCAACCACTGCAAGGTCCATCCACTTCATAGGTAAATGTAGTTCACGACTGTACGCTTTATCCTCCGCCGTTACCGTTCTGTAGAACTCAGCGACAAGCTGCCAAGGAATACAATTGATTTCGTGTCTGCTAAAAATTGTGCTCACAGCAACCTCGTTTTGCAACATGTGTAGGAACTCTATCCGGCGTCCCATCATCTCTGGAACAAATATTTTTTTGTAACAAAAAAGGGCTTAAATATATTACTTTGTTAGAAATGAGAGCGTCTACTTGCTTAAGAATTGCAGCAGCCTCTTCAAAACGCCGTGCTGAGAAATATGTCGACGCCAATTTAAGACAACTCGATGTCACGTCGGACATCAGAGACTTATCACACAAAGTGAAAATCTCCTGCGGTAAGCTTTGATTGTTACCGATACACAGCGATGCTTTCATTGCAGCATGAATGGAATAATGGAATGGTAATTGAATAGAGACTGCTGAACGCATGTGTACCGTGCTGGTTTCATAAATGGTCTCTAACTGTTGAATGTACTGGGCATGGTCATTTATTACTTTTGATGTTTCTTCTGCTGCAAGCATTTTAATTTTGCCCCAATATATGCATGAATAGCGTACCATATAATTAAACATATTGCGGGCAACACCGACATCCAGTTCTTCGAAAGGAAGCCCATTTGTACTTTCTTTGGAATTCGATGATATGCGGTTACCAAGGTCGTCCATTTTAACATTATGCAAACAAGACACATCATTTAGGATCATATCCTTTAACAAATCTATCAAAACCGGAAACTCGTTCCTTTGAAGTTTACCTGCAAATAAATCCACATTTACCGTCGTATAGTGAGGGCAATATCGCACCTTTAACCACCTCCTTAATGTTGTCAAACAATATTTTAAACATTGGATAAGATTTTCATCTTCCCAGATGCATGGAGGTGACATTTCCACGCAATACAGGAACGTTGTTTTCAAGTGAATACATGTACGTATTAAAGTGTATATAACACTTCCATAGATGAACGGTTGTTGTATAAGAGCTATTCTCGAAAACAGTGGAACATCTACGCATGTGTTGTTATTTTAACTGATGTACTAAAATCATATGACTGAATGGGAAAACGTTGCGGTCGTGTCCTGCGTACAAGTTCTGTTTGTCTTTATATTAGATACTTGGAAATAATTCAAGCAGTTCCGAGCAAAATTCCTGTTCAACAATAATATGATTATTATAGTCGCCAAGTTTATAATGTTACCGAATGCAGAGTAGTTAAAACGTTAAACATCTATTTTATTACAGAGCTAAACAACATAATAAGTCGATGAAATGAGAACTCAGATGAATACTTATTACATGTTAACGCAGATTTGTTTATATATACAAATAACGTTATGTTTTACAAGCAAGTAACGTTCATGGTTATAAAGACAGTGTTATGCCGTTCAAATATATCAATTAATTTAAGTCCGAGAGAGAAATTTAGTCAATTATGTCAAATAATATGTATTAGTAATATCAATATGGATTCCTAAAGATTTGAAACAAAAGTCACCTTGGACGGAAGTTTATTTATATAGGGCGACATTTAATAAAACAAATTATTTCTAGCATATACTCTTGAGAATTATGCATAAATTCTTAGCACAAAATGTATCAAATACGTGCTAAGCTAATGACCATTTACCGTTATTTGGTATTATTATCCCGACATATAGATAGTTCCTTTAACCACAATGGTGATTTCTTTCAGTGTCTTGAGTTAGTAAGAACGTTTGGGTTTTAAGACATCAATGCTTTCTTCAAAATATAAATTAACTGTTTAATCATATAAGACGCGGTAAATTAACCAGAACACGTATATAAGAGGCTAAATAAACAAATGGTATAAAAGGTTCTATTAAATAAAAAATGTACTTTAAATTACTAGTATTTAAGTCGTTTTAACTATTCATTATTTCGAACATATATTTCTGATAGTCAAATGTTTCGTCATTTTCGTATCGTTCCTGATATTGTGCTAGTATAAAAGCTACATATACTGCGTCATTTGTCATATCAAGTTTAATGTGCAGCTGCATCTTAGGCGCTTTTTTTTAATTCCTGAATGATTGTCAGAGCTAAGCTGTATTTATCGCCACAATGATAGTTTATTGACCAAGACGCTTGACTTTTCCGTTCAATATAATGTCACGTAATCGTTCATAGTTCATGGACGACACACAGTTACTAGCAATGTTCAAAACTCTTAAATTACCGATGTGTAGCCTATCATTCGATATCTCGTCATGCACGTATTGCCAAGATGACGAGTTTTGCATTAACTACCATTTTCTCGTGCCGCGCATGGGACAAGTCGGTCCCTCTCTATTATGTTAATTTCTCTGCATAATGTAGGATAAAATATTCAACAACACCATATATCGGTTCTAGTCCAATTTAATGTCTGACTTAACTAATATTTCAGTTATACAAATACGTTGTGATTGCTACATGATTGTGTCTTTTTCCAACTGTCCACCTCAAGGTCTAAACGCTAACCGACTATTTCCCTCTAACATTCGCCCCGTGAAATTCAGTTATGAATCCCATTGGTCAGTGTTCTCGGCATGTTTATTTTTGATTGGCTGAATTACAACATAGGACTGATGAAGTAACTATTCAAGTATGTACACGCTAATCAGCGTTGTGATACAAATAAATAATGCAAATACAGCCTAAGGCTTGTGTCAACAGCATCGTTCCCCCTTTGTTGTTAAACATACACCAGATCCAACTATTTAATCTTTTGACCGTCATGCATACTCGCCATTGATATACTTGTCAATATTTCGTACATAAAGAAAACCCAAATATTTCACCTACAATTTCTAACCATAATGTGACACAACTTATCCTCTCAATTTGATTTTTATGTATTTTAGTATACAGAAAAATCTTTAAGAATTTAAGTATGGAAGTAAACGAAAACATATTAACACATACGATGAAAAAATCAAACACGAAAACATGAAAACATCAGTGACTTAAACATGTATATGATTTTTTAACGAATGTTTTTGCTGAAATAATAAAACGTCGGAATATGTAAATAGTCAATGTCAATCACAATGAAGTGGAATGCGTCACTGATTTGGAAAATCCAATACGAATAGCGTCCATTTTTGACATTTTTGCTGGAGGCGATGTGGCGTCTTGGTGAAGAGAATAGACGTCCGGTTGGAGAGTATGTGACATCTGGTTGTAGATGGTAACATGAAGTCGATTGAAGACGGCGGCTTCCGAATGAAGACGATGATTGTCAGTCGGAGAAGCTGTTGGTCTTCGGTTGTCGCACGATTTAGAATACTTTAAACGTGTATTTTACATTGTTCTGAAGAATGTCTGCGCTCATGACTGTAGCATCATAATAATTGTTTATGTACACGTAATTAAGGTAACACACACACACACATATATATATATATATATATATATATATATATATATATATATATATATATATATATATATAAGTTCATAGACGATAAAAATGGTCACCTAATATATGTACAAAGTACGCGCGATTTTCATCATCAAGTTCATTCATATCATCGTATCTTTGAAAATCATTTTCGACGACGCGTGAAATGTCCATTAACAGTCCTTTCGTTGTATGGTACTGATGCTGGTTCACAATTCAGATCAATGTCGACAATGTTGATCCTAATTGAAGTCGTCTATTACGTCATCTTATCCTCGACGGATACATCGTCGTCGAAGATATCTGTATGTCGATGACATATTCTTCTTCTGTGTCGGGGCGTTAAGATCTCATCACGATCTCAAATGCGTTATGAACGCATGTTGCTGCAGGCAAACCACGCCAACGAAGTCAGGAGCGCTGTTTTTCTCCTTAACTTGTATCGCATTGGCAAATCTTATAGGGTCAATTACATGAAATGATAAACGGGCCTTCTATTTACATATTTATCGTAAATGGAACTTGTTATATTAGCACTCAGATAATTTATCACACCTGCGATAATATACCCGAATAAAATGAATGTGCTAAAGTTAACGCTATTCTCATGACACAAATTTATTATGTTTTATTTCAACTATACGCATTTGTCAATTTAATAAAATGCATTGCGCTTTATTATGTGTTATTTACTTAGAGAACACAAATTTACAAACAAAATCCCTTGTCTTAATGTAGTTATTCTTATAAAGAAAGGAAAAAAACTATATATATGATCAGTATCAAAAATTTAATGAATCATAGCAATGTAGTTGTATCTTTTACATTATACTAATAAAAGGATTGCGTTGCTTTTAAGGATATTTACAAACTGTATAAAAATGTTATCTAAGCCGAAAATGGTTTTTACTTGAGCGCTGTAGGGCATAAGCTAGTGTAAGTTAATGTCGTTGTCAAGTGCGTTATCATAAGCTGGTCTGATACGCGTATATTTGTATAATGTATTATGTGCAAACATACCAAAGCGTCGGTCAATAGGATTAGATCGATATACAAATTGGGTATTTACCGTCCTTTGCGACAGGTGTGGTCTTTTTGTCATGTTTGTACCGATTGAGATATATACACAATTATCACTTTGGGAACAGGAAACCTCATTTCATTAAGCATACTTGATCAGATGTTATTTATGGACGAACCTCATTGTTAATTTGAAACCTAACACTGCGATAATCTTGGGAAATTGGAATCACACATAATCAAGGACTTAACTATGAAGCTTGCAATGCTTGTTGCCTTAACGAATGCTGCACGAGTTCAGTCGTTGCGTTTTTTAACTGTTGAAAATATAAAGAAGTTAAGAAATGAATTTGTTGTTCAGTTCTCTAGTTTGTTGAAACAAAACAGGCCTAACTATAATGTTTCATTTATGACTTTAACCCTTAAAGCGCTGGAGCTGAATTTTAAAGGCCTTTGCAAACAGTTTGGATCCAGATGAGACGCCACAGAACGTGGCGTCTCATCTGGATCCAAACTGTTTGCTATTCTGATAGTATTCTTTGAAAAAAAATGAAGAAAATGCTTATTTTAGAAATTCTGCAGACGACATTTTAGCAGAAGACAAATTACCCAGCATGCAAAGGGTTAAAAGGCCTACCCTCCAGATAGGAGACTATGTGTATTTACCGTTTTTAAAAGAGTATTTGTGTCGCACAAGAAGTGCAAGAAACGCCAATGGTTGTAAACAGTTGTTTATTAGTTATGTTAAGCCTTACGATGCAGTCAGTAAGGACACCATATCACGATGGATTCGCGTTATCATGACGAGAGCTTGAATCGATGTTCAGGAATTCGGAGCTCATAGTGTAAGGAGTGCAGCAGTGTCTACTGCTCATGCAAATCATGTACCAATATCAACAATTCTTGACAAAGCAGGGTGGTCAAATGAAAGAACTTTTGCAAAGTTCTATTGTAAGAAGATACAAAGCACAGATAAATTTCAAGATGGTGTCTTGGGATAAAGAATGCTGATTAATAGGAAACAAGGTATGCCGTTGTATCACATTATTTCTTTGAAATCTCATTTAAGAACGACAGAAATTCTTTAGACGAAATAGAATTTAAAAATTAAACGAGACTTACCTTGGTTTAGTTGACGTTTAATTTCAATTCTATGAGTTATAGAATTGATGGAGGGCTTAAATCCACCCACCCTCCCTGCAAACCAACTTCAAGGAAGTTTCAAATATGAAAATTTGACGATATTGTTCAAAACATTACTTTCATTTTTAACTGTTAATTTTTTATAATAATGTGAGAAACATCGGGTTTTGGAAACTGCTTTGCGCATGCGCAACATATCTCATTTAAGCCCTCCATCAATTCTATAACTCATAGAATTGAAATTAAACGTCAACTTAACCAAGGTAAGTCTCGTTTAATTTTTAAATTTTACTTAAGGGAAGCTACTACTAAAGGAATGCTAATTACTTGACTGAAAGGAATTAATAACTAAAGGGAAATAACAACTGGAGGGAGGTAACTACTTAAGGAATGTTACTTTACCAAAAGGAAGTAACTACAAATGGAACGTTACTCTACGAAAGGGAAGAAACCACTGAAGGGAAATAACTACTTAAGGAGAGTAACTACTGAAGGGATGTTACTGTACATTAGGGAAGTAACTACTAAAGGGAAATAACTACTTAAGGTATGTAGCTATTAAAGGGGAGTACCTACTGAAGGGAAATAAACACTAAAGGGAAACAACTACCAAAGGGAACTATTTTTAACTATTAAAGGGAAATAACAACTTAAGAAAAGTTGCTCTACAAATGGGAAGTTACTACAAAAGGGAAATTAAAAGATTGCAACTTTGCTAAATTTAAGTTACTACTAAAGGAAAGTTACTTCATAAGGAATGTTACTCAAGGAAAAGGAAGTTACTACTTAAGTCATTAGTTATGTTCTGTATAAGGTTCAGTACTTATGGATGGGCAACTGTTGCCCTTTTCTTGAATGAGTAATTGTGGGAATTAATTTGGTATTGTTGGGATCATTGTGTCTTTTTTTAATTAATTAAAGTTTGTTGTCTTACTACAACCACTGTGTCAGTATACGAGTAGTAAACAAGATTGAAACTTCCAAAAAAATATTCTTATGCACCATTCCTCCAATAAATTACAGCACCTATCAAGTCCTATACAGAGTAAGTTATTTTATTAAAACAAAAATGAAAGCAATCCTATGCAATTCCAATTTTTAAATATTAATCTTTGTTAATAGTTTTTCACTTCAACACTCTACATTTGAGCCTCTATCTGGGAAAATGGGGCTGTATGCATGTACATAAAGTGTCATCCCAGATTAATCTGTGCAGTACGCATAGACAAATGTGGGATGACACTTTTATGGTATTTTTTTATTTAACCCTTTGCATGCAGGGAAATTTGTCGTCTGCAAAAATGTTGTGTGCTGAATTTCTAAAATTAGCATTTTCTTTGATTTTTTTCAAAGAATACTATCAGAATAGCAAACAGTTTGGATCCTGATGAGACGCCACATTCTGTGGCGTCTCATTTGGATCCAAACTGTTTGCAAAGGCCTTCAAAATTCGGTTCCCGCACTGAAAGGGTTAAGGAAGTCTCTTCTTAGTAAAAATCCAGTTTAGGCAGATAGTTTCGTCCCTTATTAGCCTGTGGGGACTGCACTGGCTAATCTGTATCCACACTTTATGCACATTACGTCCCATATTCATAAAGGGAGGCTCATATCTTACACCGTACTTCCCATGGTATTTTGTTTTTAAAGAAAGTATTTTCTTTGTAAAACTCCAGTCTTGGTGTATAGTGTTGTCCCCAATCGGCCTATTTAGACTCTGAGATGACTCTCTCTTTACATGAGTTAAGCCCCATTTTTCCAGAGTAAACTTATTTATAACCCAATACTTCCAATGGTATTTCACAGGAGCGACCACGCCCTGAGTACGCAGCCAAGGCTCCCACATACGAGGAGAACCCGATCACCCGTGTCAAGGAGCCGTACTTTCCACCACGCAAACGCCTTCCCAGAATCCTGTCTGGAATTGCTGTCATTATCATCATGGTGAGTTGGTCAGCTGGTTATCTTTGGTGCTGCCGCGCTTCGGAGGTACATTTATAAACAAGTAAATGACTCTTAAAATCTGCTTCCTTTTTTAGCTTCTGTTGAATTTTGAAAAGTTGCGTTCAACTCTGACCATGTTGTGACAGGTCCTAAATAAGCAGTGGATCAAGCTACCTTAACATTGCTGCATGACATGTTTTCATCTGGTGATAAAATTTAAGTCTATCAACAATGCTTTCAACAGCATTAAATTGATTATACAAAATAGGTATTGAACAAGATTAAATTTCTTATACAATATTGGTATTAAACAAGATTAAGTGTATAATATAATTTTGGTATTGAACAAGATTAAGTTTATACACATGTGTGGTATAGAATAAACATTAAGTTTATTATTCAAATTTTGGTATTGAACAAGATAAAGTATATTTAACAAGTTTGGTATTAAACAAGATTTAGTGTATTATACAAGTTGATATTGAACAAGATTCAGTTAATAATACAAGTTTGGTATTGAAAAATATTAAGTTTATTATACAAGTTTGGTATTGAAAAACACAAAGTCTATTATATGTAGTTTGGTATAGAATATAAATCAGTTGATTATACCAGATTTCTACTTAACAACATTAAGTTTATCAAACAAGAGATCTATTCATTAATATAATGTTTATTATACAATATTTCTTGTCAACAACACTAAATTATTTAACAAGAAGCCTATTCAACAACACTTAGTGTACCATACAATATCTCTATGCAACTCAATTAAGTTTATCAAGCATGTTTTATTGACCGTTCCAAGGCGGTGACCCCAGCTTTATTCATATTTTGTGTTTATGTTGCTTTGTATTGTGCTGTATTGTGCTGTTTTGTACTGTTTGGGCAATCGGTCACTTGCCTTAAATAAAGGGCCAACTAATTGTTTTTAATGAAAATTCAATACTGCTCCAGACGCTGGAGTTTCACTTCTTTATATTGTTTTGAACAACATTTATTTTATCATACATGATCTGTTTCAACAAAATGAAGTTTATCATACAAGATCTGTTTTCAACAACATTAAGTTTAACATACAAGATCTCTGTTCAACAATATTAAGTTTATCAGTAAAGATCTATATTTAACAACATTAAGTTTATCAGCAAAGATCTATATTTAACAACATTAAGTTTGTCAGCAAAGATCTATATTTAACAACATTGAGTTTATCAGTTAAAGTCTCTTCAGCCAACATTAAGTTTATCAGTAAAGATCTCTATTCAACAACATTAAGTTTGTCAGCAAAGATCTATATTCAACAATATCATGTTTATCAGTAAAAATCTCTATTCAACAACATAAAGTTTATCAGTAAAGATCTCTATGCAACAACCTTAAGTTTATCAGTAAAGATCTCTATTTAACAACATTGAGTTTATCAGTTAAAGTCTCTTCAGCCAACATTAAGTTTATCAGTAAAGATCTCTATTCAACATCATAAAGTTTATTAGTAAAGATCTCTATTCAACCACATTAAGTTTATCATACAAGATCTCTATTCAACCACATTAAGTTTATCATACAAGATCTCTATTCAACAACATTAAGTTTATCAGTAAAGATCTCTATTCCAGTGTTCTTTCTAGACCGCGCGATTGCGCGATTCGCGCTATTTTTTCAAAGATCGCGCACATCTGCAGCATGTGTGCGAGAAAATTGCAGTTATATTTAACAGCAGTTACAATGGTATTTCACTGACTTGACTGTTTTAAGTAATGTAGAAGTTAAAAAAAATAAACATTAAAACGAAAATGAAAACATATGAATGGTACTTGATCAATTCCCCCCCATTTGTGAAAAATCCCCCCTATTTTTCAAAGTGAGGGGGGAAATTCCCCCCTACTTTTCGATTTCTAGAATGAACACTGCTATTCAACAACATTAGGTTTATCAGTAAAAATCTCTTTTCAACAACATTAGGTTCATTAGTAAAGATCTTTATTCAACCACATTAAGTTTATCAGTAAATATCTCTATTAAACAACATTAAGTTTATCAGTAAAGATCTCTATTCAACTACATTAAGTTTATCAGTAAATATCTCTATTAAACAACATTAAGTTTATCAGTAAAGATCTCTATTCAACTACATTAAGTTTATTAGTAAATATCTCTATTAAACAACATTAAGTTTATCAGTAAATATCTCTATTAAACAACATTAAGTTTATCAGTAAAGATCTCTATTCAACTACATTAAGTTTATCAGTAAAGATCTCTACTCAACCCCATTAAGTGTATCAGTAAAGATCTCTACTCAACCCCATTAAGTGTATCAGTAAAGATCGCTATTCAACCACATTTAGTTTATCAGTAAAGATCGCTATTCAACCACATTTAGTTTATCAGTTAAGATCTATATTCAACCACATTTAGTTTATCAGTTAAGATCTATATTCAACCACATTTAGTTTATCAGTTAAGATCTATATTCAACCACATTTAGTTTATCAGTAAAGATCTATATTCAACCACATTTAGTTTATCAGTAAAGATCTCTATTCAACTGCATTAAGTTAACCATACAATATAGGTATTGAATTAAATTGAGTTATCATACAAGATTTTGATTTAATCACATTAAGTTTATCATACATGATCTCTGTTGAACAATATTAACTTTACGTAACTAGTAGTGTGTTGCTGTATTTCATATAAAGCTAGTGATGATATTGATTTGTATGCCCCCGGTAGGATGGCATATAGCAGTTGAACTGTCACTCAGTATGTCAGTCTGTCAGTCTGTCCGTCTGTCCAAAAAAAAACTTTAACGTTGGCCATAACTTTTACAATATTATTAAAGATAGCAACTTGATATTTGGCATGCATGTGTATCTCATGAAGCTGCACATTTTGATTGGTGGAGGTTCAAGGTCAAGGTCATCCTTCAAGGTCAAAGGTAAAAAAAAAAATCAAAGCGGCGCAATAGGGGGCATGGTGTTTCTGACGAACACATCTCTTGTTTCTGTGATATATGACACTTGTGATGATATTGATTGTGGCTGTGATATTTCACTTGACACTTTTGATGATATTGATTGTTGCTGTGATATTTCAGTGGACACTAGTTGTGATATTGATTGTTGCTGTCATATTTCAGATGATACTACTGATGATAATGATTGTTGCTGTGATATTTCAGATGATGCTTGTGATGATATTAATTGTTGCTGGGATATTTCAGATGACTCTAGTGATGATATTCATCGTCGCAGTGATCATGTACAGAGTGCTGGTCAGCATACCACTTTTTCAACACGCTAGCACACGTCCACGGGCCCAGCTAATAGCCTCTTTCTCGTCGGCTATCGTCAACCTTTTATGCATTATGGCCCTGGGGCGAGTGTATGAAAAACTGGCATTGAAAATGACACAATGGGGTGAGTACTTTTGTTTTGTATTTTAATCTGGGGTCTGCAAAAAAACTGACCGTGATGATGATCATTTGGAGTTTATATACGTCTAGGCCCTGGGGCAAGTGTATGAAAAACTCGCTTTGAAAATTACACAACGGGATGGGTACTTTAGTTTGCATTTTTAACCTTGGTCCTCTAAAAACTGGCCTTGATTATGATTATGTGGAGCATTGATATGCATAATTGCCCCGGGATAAGTGTATGAAAAGTTGGCACTGAAAATGACATTATGGGGTGGGTACTTCAGTTTTGCATTTATCTTTGGTTAGCAAATTGCTTTGATTATGATTATGTGGAGTTGATATACATCATGACACTGGGTTAAGTGTATGAAAAACTGGCATTATACATGACACAATGGGGTCGGTAATATAGTTATGCATTTTTATTTTGGGTGTGCAATAAACTGGCATCGAAACTGACATAATAGGGTGGGAACTTTAGCTTTTGCATTTTTATCTTCTGTGTGCAAAAAAAAACTGGCAACGAAAATAGTAAGTAGCGTTTATATTTTCATTCTTAATTTTGTTTTTATTAACCTGAGGTTTTCCGAAGGAAAAAACTGGTTATTAGATTGGCGAATGCGGGCGGGCTGGCGGGCTGGCGGGCGGGCGGAACAAGCTTGTCCGGGCCATAACTTTGTCGTTCATTGTGAGATTTTAAAATCATTTGGCACATTTGTTAACCATCATTAGACGGTGTGTCGCGCGAAAAAATTACGTCAATATCTCCAAGGTCAAGGTCACACTTTGAGTTCAAAGGTAAAAAATGGCCATAAATGAGCTTGTCTGGGCTATAACTATGTCATTCATTATGAGATTTTAAAATCATTTGGCACATTTGTTCACCATCATGGGACAGTGTGTCGCACGAAAGAATCACATCAATATCTCCAATGTCAAGGTCGCCACGACTAAAAATAGATTTATTTTAAAACAAACTTACAAAGGGGGTTAATTTTGTTTGTTCATTTTAAAAGTTCAGTTTGAGTTGTCTCCCTTTATCAGATTTTTTTTCACAATGAAAACCTGGTTTTGTGACAATTTTGTCACTTGTTAAGACATTTATTTTAATTGAACCTTGGTTTTTCTTACGCATAAATGTATGAGCATAATAATGTTTTATTAATATAAGTAAATTGATAAATAAATAATAGTTTACCTCATTGTCATCTTCTTGAAATGCTATGATACATGAATTCAATACATTTTGCATACATACTTTTTAAAATAAACTTCATTCAATGAATGTTGTCATATTTAGATACTGAATTCTTACCATTCACATTCCTGGAAAACATGGCTAAATGCATGTGCATGATGTTTTGTCACAATTAGCCTGTGCAGCTGCACAGGCTAATCAGAGAGGACATTAGACAACTTTTTGGCCAATAAAGGATTTTTGTTAAGAAGAGACTTACTTTAATATAATACCGGTATCTAAAATATTCTGTGAAGACAGAAAGTGTTGTCCCAGATAAGCTTGTTCAGACAGGCTAATCTGGGGTGACTCTTTTTGCACATGTATTAAGCCCAGTTTTTCCAAGAAGGAAGCCCAAATTATCCCCAAACAATATTCAATGCTTATCTCTTATTGCTAAGAGATGGATTGCCTCCAGTCGGAGTATGAATGTACAAGGGAAGTAACTAAATTAATTGGAAGTAACTTTATTAAAGAGAAGTTACTACTAAAGAGAAATAACTACTAAAGGGAAGTAATTACATAATTAGAATGTTAGTCTACAAGAGGGCAGTAACTTAACCCTTAAAGCGCTGGAGCTGAATTTTAAAGGCCTTTGCAAACAGTTTGGATCCAGATGAGACGCCACAGAACATGGCGTCTCATCAGGATCCAAACTGTTTGCTATTTTGATAGTATTCTTTGAAAAAAATTGAAGAAAATGCTAATTTTAGAAATTCTGCAGACGACATTTTAGCAGACGACAAATTTCCCAGCATGCAAAGGGTTAACTAAAAATATTAAGTACATTCTCTCTCTTGTTGCTATAGAGATGCACCGTACCCAGACAGAGTTTGAAGACCAGCTGACCTTCAAGGTGTTCCTCTTCCAGTTTGTCAACTTCTACTCATCCATCATCTACATAGCTTTCTTCAAGGGAAAGTAAGTAGGAAGAGCATGTTTGTTTAAGGGCAAATAAGAAGGAAGAGTGTTGGTTCTAGTGCGAATAAGTAGAAAGAGGGTGTTAGTTAGGATAAGAAAGAAGGTAGAGCCTGTTTATGAATGGGCAAATAAGAAGAAAGACCATGTTAGTTCAAGGGCATGTAAGTTGGAAGCGCGTTTTAGTTAAAGGGCAAGTAAGTAGGAAGAGTGTTAGATCAAGGGCTAATAATTTAGAAGAGAGTATTTGTGCAAGGGCAAGTTAGTTAGAAATGTGTGTTAGTTCAAGGTCTTATAAGTAGGAAGAGCATGTTGGTTCAAGGGCAAGTAAGTAGGAAGAGTGTTGGTTCAAGGGCAAGTAAGTAGGAAGAGCATGTTAGTTTGAGGGGGAGTAAGTAGGAAGAGAATGTTAGTTCAAAGGCAAGTAAATAGGAAGAGTGTTGGGTCATGGCAAGTAAGAAAGTGGAGCTTTTTTTCAAGGGCAAGTAAGTAGATAGAGTGTAGTTTCAAGGGCAAGTAATTAGGAAAAGCATGTTTGGTCTATTGCAAGTAAGTAGGAAGATAGTTTTGTTTCAAGGGCAAGTAAGTAGATAAAGCATGTTTGTGCAAGGACAAGTATTTGGAAGAGCATGTTTATTAAAACGTTTCAGCATTTTTTTTTCTGTAAAAAAGTAAAAATGTAATTCAGTACTGAATGTCACAAGGTATTGCACCCCTGTAAATAGAGCATTAATATTTTTGCAGTTGAACATTAAGTTTAGATAACCATATAGATATATTTTGTATTCCTTCCTTCAAAGAAAGCGGCATGGAGAAGTCACAGTTTTTGTCTGCCTGTGTGTGTGTCATTGTTAAAATTTTGTCTCATGCATAACTTTGCCATATAATTGATGGATTTTGAGTTAGCTTTGACCAAATGTCCACCATCATTAGACAATGTGCTGTGTGTAACACCCATCTATCAACCTTAAACATCCAGGTCATGTAGAGGTGAAAGGTCAAATTTTGCCACAAAAAAACTTCAAAATTCCTGTCCCAGCCAAATTTTTTCCATATATTGATGGATTTTGAAATTACTTGGAGCAAATGTAAACCAGCATGAGACAACATGTCACATGTAACAACCTACTGACTACCTCTAAGGTCAAGGCCACACATTTTAAAGGTCATATTTAGCTATTAAACAGCTTGTCATGACTGTAAATTTGGCATTCATCATGCTATTTTAAAGTTAATTACAACAAATGGCCACCATGAGATGGCGTTTTTTGTGTGTACAAAACCTGTTTCTTACATCAGAGGTCAAGGTCTAAGGTCTGATTTGGCCATATAATGCCTTCCTTGTCTATGCTATAACTTTGTCATTCATCATGCAATTTAAAAACAACTGACCATAAATGACAACCATGAGCAGACAAAGTGTCTTGTGTATTTCTTGTTTATCTCACATGTCAAGGTCACATTAAGAGGTCAAAAGACAAAATTAATCTGACCACAAAAAGCTAGTTTTGAGAAAAAAGTTTAATGTGTGGGCATCAGTTCCCCATGGACACAAGTGTTGTAATAACCTTCTACTAAAATTATATGAGCCGTTCTCTAGGTAAACTGGGCTTAATGCATGTGCGTAAAACGTTGTCAAGATTAGCCTGTGTAGGCCACACATGCTTATCAGGAACAGCACTTCCGCTATATTAGATTTTGCTTAGAAGAGAAATCCTATAAAGGAAAAATTCTATAAAAGCAGAAAGTGTTGTTCCTACATAGCCTGTGAAGTTTGCACAGACTTAAGCCAAGTTTATGAAGAATAAGGCTCATACAAAGTTTCTTCTATTTCAAGGTTTGTTGGTTACCCTGGCCTCTACACTACATTCTTTGGCCTGAGGAGTGAGGATGTAAGTACATTTGAGAATCCTTTGAAAATTGGGCTGAATGCATGAGGGTTAA
This sequence comes from Dreissena polymorpha, assembly GCF_020536995.1. Classification (NCBI taxonomy): domain Eukaryota; kingdom Metazoa; phylum Mollusca; class Bivalvia; order Myida; family Dreissenidae; genus Dreissena; species Dreissena polymorpha. The sequence continues at coordinate 39,668,460 of NC_068362.1, read as the reverse complement.
TCAGTGAAAAATCTGTCTGCTTTTGTTGTATTTTTAATTCTAGGGAAGTCGTTTCTGAGCAAAATTCGGGTGTAGACAGGTTTTACTCACTTAGAACATGAAGTTAAATTAATTATTTACTTAAACATGCACAACAGTCAACACAAACTAAATCAGGAAAAGGACATGTAATAATTATTTCAATATTAGAAGACAAACTTAACTAAATGGAACATTATTTCTCAACTATATTGCATGTTTGTTGACAGTGTAACAATGGGGGCTGCCTGGTGGAGTTAGCCCAACAGTTGGCAGTCATTATGATTGGCAAGCAAATGATCAACAACGCACAGGAAATCATCGTACCGTAAGCTACTTCACAGTTTATATATTGAACAATCAAAATGATTGTTGCATCATGTACCATTTCTCAATTTGACAAAATAAAATGATTGTTACAATGTGTAACATTCGTTAACCTAGTGAATAAATTCGACCAATGAAATTGCTTGTCAAAATTTGACTGAACAAATGAAAATGCTTTTTACAATGTAAACCATTTGTGAGTTGAGACAGAGTGTTTAAATTGTACAATGTTCCAAGTTGTATTATATTGTGCGATAGAGTTGAGGTCTCATATATTGACCAAATGTGCAGTTTGCACAGGCTTATCAGTGAGGATACTTTTTGCCTGAACTGGATGTTTGTTTAGAAGATACTTCATTCAAACAAGAATTTCAATAAAAGCAGAAAGTTTCAGCCTTGATGAGCTTGTGCGGACTGCACTAATCTTGGACTACACTTTACGCTCATTCATTAAGCCCAGTTTTCTCGGAACAAGGCTCAACTATTGATTCTTGTGTGTTTCAGGAAGGTGAAGGCATTCTTTCATCGTATGAAGATCAAGGTGGACAAATCTCGCGTCCAGTCACGTTGGGAGGAAGATTACCAGCTGATAGAGAATGAGGGACTGTTTGCAGAGTACCTTGAAATGGGTGGGTTGAAGCTTTGAAATGGGTGGGTTGTAGCCTTAAAATGGGTGGGTTTTAGCCCCCTCAAAATGTTTGGGAACAGTTATATTTGATGTTGTTTAAAGTTTTATTTCTTAAATTCTAAGATTTCTTTGGTCAAAATTTCTTCTAACACTCATTACCCCTCTCTTTGTTGCAGTTTTGCAGTTTGGGTTCATTACAATCTTTGTGGCAGCCTTTCCGTTGGCTCCCTTGTTTGCTCTCCTCAATAACTGGGTGGAGATACGACTCGATGCCCAAAAGTTTGTCAGTGAAACCCGCAGACCGGTGGCTGACCGAGCGCAGGACATTGGTGTCTGGTTCTCCATTATGGATGGACTGGCGCAGATAGCTGTCATTAGTAATGTAGGAACCAGTCTTGTCTCTGTACACATTGTTTCTGTATGTATGCTCCAACTTTCAGTACATTTTCATCACCTGACATCATTTTAATATTTCCCTTAGTTTGGCAAATGACTTATTCAAATAGGCCTTATAAATGGAAATGGATGGACAAGGCTTCTTTCACCAAAGGCATCAGAATTTATTGAAAGCAGCATTTTGCTTAACATATATCATTTATCAATTAACATAGTTCATTTAAATCTATTTGTGTTTCATGAGGACCAATTTATATGACAAAGTAATACAATAAAATTTAATGGAGATGCATCTACTGTTATATATTATCCCTAACTTGTTAATACTTTTTATCCACCAGCACATCTATTCGCCCCTATGTGTTTGCAGGCATTCTTGATTGCGTTTACATCAGAGTTCCTACCTAGATTGCTCTACCAGTATCAGTATAACTGGAACCTGGAGGGGTACACAAACTTCACACTGGCAATGGCCCCTAATGGGACCCTAAGTCAGCCATGCAGGTATGTTACTCCAATTTTACCCACACCAGGGTCTTTTATGTGATAATCACTCAAATAAACTGCACCTTGGTCATGGCCCCTAATGGGACCCTTAGTCATTTATTTAAGTAGTCACACCAACCTCACCTCTACCATGGTCCCGAATAGAATCCATGAACACACTGGAACAAGCGTATTCATTCTTTGAACTCTGGTAAAGCATGTATTTAAAAAAACAAAACAAAAACAAAGTCATACTTAATCCTTGTTTGTTCACATTTTGAATACAAGAAGAACTATTGACATTTGTTACGACAATATTACGAACCTTGGATATGTTTTTCACTGAAAGCTTTTTATTATGTTACGCAGTGTTTCGCTCAAAGTAATTCAGCTATTATTTAAAGTAATCTTGATTTTAAAGTGATTACATCTTGATATAATTATTTGAGCCTAGTTCTAGAAAAATGGTCTTAATTCATGTAAGTTAAGTGTTGAGTTAAGTGTTGAGCTAAGTGTTGAGTTAAGTGTTTTCCTAGATTATCACGTGCAGTCTGCACAGACTAATCAAGGACAAAACATTCTGCCTTAACTGGATTTTCTTTTAGAAGAGACTGCCTAAAAACAGAAAAATCCAAAAAATTGGAAAGTTTGTCCCTGGTTAATCTGGCACAACACTTCAGGCATATGCATTAAGCTCATCTTTCCCAAAATTAGGCTCATTTGCAATTGTTCTGTGTTGTATTTCCAGGTACAAGGGATTCCGAGACAATGAAGGCAACTACACCATGTTTTTCTGGCATTTATTGGCTGTCCGTCTTGCCTTCGTCATCGCTTTTGAGGTACCCAGTTGTGTTCATTCCACTCTATGTGCCTCAAATCTTTGTTAGCACTTAAAATGTGAGCCACATTCTTGGACAACTGGGCTTAATGCATGTATATAAAGTGTCATCTCAGATTAGCCTGTGTAGTCCGTACAGGCCAATCAGGGATGGCACTTGTGTGCCTTAACTGGATTTTCATTAACCCTTTGCATGCTGGGAAATTTGTCGTCTGCTAAAATGTCGTCTGAAGAATTTCTAAAATCAGCATTTTCTTCTATTATTTTTCAAAGAATACTATCAGAATAGCAAACAGTTTGGATCCTGATGAGACGCCACGTTCTGTGGCGTCTCATCTGGATCCAAACTGTTTGCAAAGGCCTTCAAAATTCGGTTCCCGCACTGAAAGGGTTAAGAACAGACCTTAAAAGGGACCGTCAACTATGAATGACGAAAAAAGATAAGTTCTTAAATGACATGTTGTTTTACAATTATTAGTGTATATTGATTAAAATACCACGACTGGTAAATAACATTACTTGAAAAAAGTTGTTAAGTTTTCATATTTTCATATATTCTGTAATAAAATTGTACTGGGTATGTGTACCAGTTAACTAAAAATAATGCAAGTAGATTGATCATCATCGTCACATGCTAAACCCAGGAATGCAAAATGTGCACGCGTAGCGAGTTGTATTTGTTTTATATATAAAATGATCTTCTTGCGTTATTAATAGTGTGTATATCATAAGTCACATATTTTCGCGATGTACTTTCGATTTCATATCCCGAAATTTTATTACCGAATATACTGAAAATATGAGCATTTTTCAAGAAGTGTTATATCCTAGTCTGGGACGACTTTTTACGCACATGCATTAAGCCCAGTTTTCCCAGAATGAGGCTCATATTGTTTTCAAGAACACTTCAACACCGTTATTTCGAACACCGATAATCCGCAGTCACCGTTATTTCGAAGTATTTTTCGGGTCCTGAATGTGGTTCTTCTTTGTTCAATGTAAAATTTCATCGTTTATCCGAACATCGTCAAACCGAAGAAATCGTTAATTCGAAGTGATTCTGTCGGTCCCAACACTATAATTCGCACCTTATTATCAATCTTTAATCCGAAGTCAAAACTGCAAAACACTGAGCGTAATTTCACACCTATGTCGTCTGCGCGTTGCGCGTCAAAAGCCGATAATTACACCTTTGTTGTTTGCGCGTAGCATGTAAATTTTATAATGTCTTCAAAAGTCGACGACGAGGCAGACAACACAAGAATGAACATGATATCTAATCAACGTGTGACCACATGCATCAACGACGTAAGGCGAGCAAAACACGGGCACAAGTGAGTTCTTCAATGTCCTTGACAAAGGAGAAATATGTTACACGCGTCCAGTTTAGTGCTGCTAACGCTGGTGTGCAGAGAGACATCGCGTCTTACTTAAAAAATTTTTTTATTAATTTCCGTAAATGTATTCATATGTATTTACATGTATGATGTGCTATTCATGATATTTTATATGTTCTGTAATTAGAGAAAAATAGAAAAAGAAGAAAAAGAATCGTTTATTCCTCCGTTTGTAACAAGTAGAAATCTATTGCTATCTGACTTGTTTACGTTTTTAGATATGACAATTATTAAAAGTACAGTGTGACCAAACCATGTGAATTCCACAATGTTTTATTTTACAGAATCAAAGAAGTCATCTGTCAAATGTTTATTTTGAATTATCGTTAATCCGAAGTTTTTTTAACGGTCCCGATGACTTCAAAATAACGGTGTTGAAGTGTATTCTATGTGTAAAAGACCAGTAAATGAACATTGTATATTAGGTCAATATTACTTCAAACACTGTATTTATGAATTTGTATTTTGAATTATTTTCTTTTTTCCGCAAATTTTCCATCGTCATATTTCAGCACGTGGTGTTTGGTATCTGCCGCCTGATTGACATCCTGGTTCCCGATGTCCCAGAAAGCCTCTCTCTGAAGATCAAACGTGAGCGCTACCTAGCCAAACAAGCACTAGCTGACACAGACACCATCATGCAGGTAGGTGGAGGGCGCACATATTTTTTTTGACTTTTCTTTCAGGATCAAACACTGTATTTCTTAGACTTCAGATACATGTTTGCATATAATGGTTTCAGATTTTTAAACACTATGTATTTATTTTACTGTAATTGTTTAAAATTTGTTAAAGTATTTTTGTTTTATTGTATTGGCTTTTTCAAATATTTAATTAGCCTTTATTTAAAAAAGTTTTATTTTTATTTGTTATGCCCATCTACAGATGCCGGGGGCTTATAGCTGCTACTGGGCTATCAGTTTGTTTGTAATGTTTTAACCCTTAAAGCGCTGGAGCTGAATTTTAAAGGCCTTTGCAAACAGTTTGGATCCAGATGAGACGCCACAGAACGTGGCGTCTCATCAGGATCCAAACTGTTTGCTATTCTGATAGTGTTCTTTGAAAAAAATCGAAGAAAATGCTAATTTTAGAAATTCAGCAGAAGACATTTTAGCAGACGACAAATTTCCCAGCATGCAAAGGGTTAATCTGTTCATTGACTTGTTCTTGCATCTGTATGTGGTTAACCCAAAGTAACTTATTTCATATAATATATTATTGATGATGCCTTTGTACTTTATTAATGGCCCTCTCTCCCTTCCTGACCTCATTGCAACCTTGACATTGACCTACTAATTGATCGACCAGAAGGTCCAAATCTGATTGATAACCATAATAGAGCATTTTTATAACATCAATACCGCCTTCTTCAAAGCTTTGAACACTTTCTTCAATGCTTTGATACTTGCATTGATTTTATCTATGAACACTTCTTGAGGTCCCCGTGGCGTAGTGGATATGGTGTCCGCTTAGTGTTGGGGAGATAACAGTCTAGAATCCTGACAGTGGGAGCATGTTTAAGATCTCCGCCATAGAGAGAACTGATTTTAGTTCTAGAAAACGGACTCAAGAGCGTTTCAAAAAAGCCTTATGCTTTCTATGCAAAGGTTTAAAATAAACTATGAACACTTGTTAACATCACCTGACTATTTTGACCTCAACATTGACCTACTTTTGACTTAGACTTACTCAAATGGCTGATAAGGCTTCGACAGTGGGCAGATATTATTGAAAGCAGCGTCTTTTTAGCGAGGCTGTTTTCGGAGAAAACCCGAGCTATTGTCATAGCCAGCTCGACGTCCGATGTCCGCCGTAGGTGTCGTGTTAAAACCTTACATTGGCTCTAAAATCAAATTGCTTCCACCTACAACTTTGAAACTTCATATGTACATGCACCTTGATGAGTTCTACACGCCACACCCATTTTGGGGTCACTAGGTCAAAGGTCAAGGTCACTGTGACCTCTAATATCAAACTTTAACATACGCTCTAAAATCAAAGTGCTTCCACCTACAACTTTGAAACTTCACATGTAGATGCACCTTCATGAGTTTTACATGGGTGCATCTACACCCATTTTTGGGTCACTAGGTCAAAGGTCAAGGTCACTGGGCCCCCTAATATAAAACTTTAACATAAACCTTAACATTGGCTCTAAAATCAAAGTGCTTCCACCTACAACTTTGAAACTTCATATGTAGATACACCTTTATGAGTTCTACACGCCACACCCATTTTGGGTCACTAGGTCAAATGTCAAGGTCACTGTGACCTCTAAAAAAAATTAATTCTGACAAGCTTTCGCAGCCGAGTGTGGCACCCATTATGAGGTGCTCTTGTTTTGTTAGCTCATCTATTTTTTGAAAAAAAAATATGAGCTATTGTCATCACCTTGGCGTCGGCGTCCGGTTAAGTTTTGCGTTTAGGTCCACTTTTCTCAGAAAGTATCAATGCTATTGCATTCAAACTTGGTACACTTACTTACTATCATGAGGGGACTGGGCAGGCAAAGTTAGATTACTCTGGCATACATTTTGACAGAATAATGTGCCCTTTTTATACTTAGAAAATTGAAAATTTTGGTTAAGTTTTGTGTTTAGGTCCATTTTATTCCTTAAGTATCAAAGCTATTGCTTTCATACTTGCAACACTTACTTACTATCATAAGGGGACTGTGCAGGCAAAGTAATGTAACTCTGACTGGCATTTTAACAGAATTATGTGCCCTTTTTATACTATGAAAATTGAAAATTTGGTTAAGTTTTGTGTTTAGGTCCACTTTATTCCTACAGTATCAAAGCTATTGCTTTCATACTTGCAACACTTATTAACTATCATAAGGGGACTGTGCAGGCAAAGTTATGTAACTCTGCCTGGCATTTGGACGGAATTATGGGCCCTTTATACTTAGAAAATTGAAAATTTGGTTAAGTTTTGTGTTTTGGTCCACTTTACCCCTAATGTATCATAGATATTGCTTTCATACTTGGAACACTCACAAACTATCATAAGGGTACAGTAAAAGGACAAGTTGCATAACTCTGGTGGTCATTTTTACGGAATTATGGCCCTTTTTTGACTTAGTAACTTTGAATATATGGTTAAATTTTGTGTTTCGATCCACTTTACTTCTTAAGTATCAAGGCTATTTCTTTCAAACTTCAAATACTTTCATGCTATCATGAGGTTACTGTACCTGGCAAGTTGAATTTTACCTTGACCTTTGAATGACCTTGACTCTCATGGTCAAATTATTAAATTTTGCTAAAATTGCCATAACTTCTTTATTTATGATTAGATTTGATTGATACTTTGACAAAACTACCTGACATACCACAATAGACTCCACCCAAACCATCCCCCGTGCCTCCCCCCTACACCCCCCTATTTTTTTTTTTTTTAAGATCATCTCACAAATGACCACCACACCCTCACACTTTACCCCACCCGCCCACCCCACCCCCCAATTTTTTTTTGAAACGGTTAAAAAACACAAAAATATATTGTTATTATTTTATGTTTGAAATACCGTCCAACCATCGCACCCAAGAATCCCCCCCACCCCCCCCTCCCCCACCCGAATCACCCCCCCCTCCCTAATTTTTTTTTTTAAGATCATCTTACAAATTACCACCACACCCTCACCCCCCCCCCCAATTTTTTTTTTTGAAACGGTTAAAAAACACAAATATTTATTTTTATTATTTTATGTTTGAAATACCGTCCAACCTTCCCACTCAAGAATCCTCCCCCACCCACCCCCCCCCCCCCCGATTTTTTTTTGCATTTTTTGGAAAATAATGTAATAAAAGTCCACACCCCCACACTATACACCTCTCTTCACTCCACCCCTCCCTCCTTTGTGATTGAAAATGAGAGTCCTTTCACCTTTAAAAAGAAAATAGATGAGCGGTCTGCACCCGCAAGGCGGTGCTCTTGTTTAACTTTTGTACTTACTTATGTTACACCAGACCCTATTAAGGAAATTATATAATTGTATAATTGTGTATGTGATGCATTAAAAAAATGCTGAAGTAGGGTTGATAAATTGACTATTAAGGAAGTTGAAGAAGCAACATGCAGTCAAGTTGCAAAAATAATCTCATACTGTAAAATGTCCCCTCATCCAAGCGTTTGTGACAAATGAGGGTCATTATTAGAAGTAAAGCCTGAGGCTGAGCATGTATCAATAGCATGTCTGTCGGACGCTGCGCATACGGCCCGCAATTATAAAGATCCGGAAAATACACCATGCACTACGCTCCGCACAGTACACATCGAAGAACCCGGATAATCATAGTTTAAAAGTTATTTGTTGTCAGTAAATGTCAACCTGGGAGGGTGAAAAAGAAGAATAACACTTCCATATGACCCTAATACAACAACAGGGGTGGGTTGATACATGCTCAGCCTCCGGCTTTACTTCTTATAATGACCCTCATCCATCACAAACGCTTGGATGAGGGGACATTATTTTCCGTAAAGCCTTTGGCTTTACATGTATCAATGGCATCTTTAAAGACTGACAACAAATCTAGAAGGACACAGAATATAAAGCCAATTCTTAAATTCCTTTCCCGTCTAGATTGTATTATTTCAACCTTTTAACAAAATAATACACAATTGGTATACAATATGATAATAGGCATTCCATACCCCAACCATATATGACAGAACACAAACGTAATAGAGAAACATTAGTGACTGTTCATACAAATACCTGAAACGTCAACAAATGAAAACAATACGGTTAAATAAACCTTCACTTTGTATATGTATACATGTATATTTTAACATATAACATATGAAAAAACACTAAATTTAATGATACAATTAAACCTGCGAAAAAACTGCCTGAACAAATGGTACATCAGACCTTTCAACAATGTCTCTATAATAAAACTTGTAGAAGTTGGAATCAGTATTTCACCCTGCCGTTTTAAGGATATTATTAATCGAACAATTTCCTTTAACTGCAGCAGAAACTGCTGCTGATCTGAATGAATGTGGCTTAAAAATAGCCACATCAATACCTGACATAACTAAAACATCCTTCAACCATCGTGCAATAGTACTTGTAGACACTTCTTTATAAGAAACATAAGAAACAAACAACTGAGATGAAAGTCTAAGATGCTCAGTTCTTTTCATATAATGAATTAAGGTATGAAACACACATAAACTTTCTTCCTGAAAGTGCTGCAATTTTAAATAAAACTTTGTTTTTTACCCACTGGCGTAGTTTTCAACAAATTTGTGAAATAAAACACCGCTTCACAAGTAGTATAATCAATTTTAACACAATCAATATTCAAGGACACAATTGTTTGTGCATGAGGGGCAGCAGCCAAAGCCACCAAACTAACTAACTTTAACGTTAATGTTTTCAAAGATAACTGTTTCAAAGGCATAAGCGACTTTAATAGTTGCAAAACACAGAAACGTCCCATGTAAATTTGTACCTTGGAACCACAGGTTTCATTATAGCTACACCTCTCATAAACCTACTAATTAATGTTTGAGATTCACACCATTTATTGCCTAAAATATTCAAAGTCTGCAAAAGCATTGCTTTATGTGTGTTCAGCACTGAATAAGACTTATTGTTTTTCAACAGGTAAAATAAATAAGCTATTATCTGCGTCTCAGAGGTTTTAATGGGATTTTTACCTTGTTCTTGATTCCAAATACACCACTTACGCCATGACAAACTATACTGTTTTTCTGTTCCTGATTTCCATGAGTTAAGGATAACTGAGACTGCTCCTGTAGGAACTCCTTGCACAAGCAAATGTCGGTTGATAGCTTCACTGCGACCAAGTCCATACTTTTGGATAGTGGATGTGATGTTCCATCCTCTGGGTCGGTCAACAAATCCTTGTGACAAGGTAATCTAACAGGAATTGATATCAATAAATCAATAACATTTGGAAACCAAAATTGAGATCTCCATAATGGAATAATCAATATACCTCGTTTAACATTATCTTGTACTAGTTTGTTCAGTACCTTACCAATTAATGCAAATGGCGGAAACAAATATGGTTCAAAATCTGACCATGAAAATGAAAAAGCATCATTGAAATAAGCTTGAGGTTCAGGAACCCAAGAAGCAAACTTATTAAATTTCAATTAAGGCTTGATGCAAAGAGATCAATATCAGGCATAAAATACTCTGAACAAATTCTTTAAAAAATCTCTTGTTTCAACATCCATTCTGATGATTTATTAAAATATCGAGAATAAAAATCAGCCACATTATTGTCTGATCCTTTCACATAGGCAGCTGAAAGGTAATTATTATTTTTTAAACACCATTGGCCAAATTTCGGCTGCTAAACCATCCATTGTTTGAGAAGACATTCCTCCCATATCATTAACATATGTCACTGCAGATACATTATCAGAAAACTTTTATATGCCAATCATTGGTTTTATCATATAATGACTGTAACCCAAGAAAAATCGCTTTAAGCTCCAAAAAAATAATATGATCTTTGGAATCTTTTTTCGCCCATTCAGCATTAACAAATCTTCCAGACTCGTTGTCAACACAACTCCAACCTAATAATGATGCATCAGTTTGACAAATGAAACTGACTTTTTTTAGGTCTAATCCTTTTACCATTTTTACAATTAACATTCTCAATCCACCAATGCAATTCTTGAATTACCTTCCCATTTAACATTATTTCATTATCAAAACTGTTATTATTTCCCAGTCCTTCTAATTTTAAATGTTCAAGTTGTCTATAATGCAAAGGAGCCTCTAGAACTGCATAAAAAGCATTAACTAAAAGACCTATAAACGATGCCAGGTCTCTAACTATAACTCTTCTACTAGACAAAAGTCTACGAGCTTTAAGAATAATTTTTTCTATTTTCTCCTCTGTAAGGAATATCATAAACTGAACGGAATCTATTATAAAACCAAAGAACACAATCCTTTGTGTTGACACTAGAACTGACTTAGTGGAATTTACCACATAACCAAGAGACTGTAATGTGGAGCAAATTGTTTCAGCATTCTGTAAACATATATCTCTGTCTAAACTCATTAATAGAATCATCAATATAGTAAGCACATCTAATACTTTGGGACCTAAACCATGCATAAACTGGTTTTAACAACTTTGTAAATACTCTGGGTGCTGCACTGTACCCAAACGGCAGGCAAACAAATGCATATAAAACTCCTTTCCATGTAAATTTCAAATATTTTTGATAATCTGGATGAATAGGAACCGAAAAATAAGCATCTTGTAAATCCACAGAACAAAAGAAATCATTTTCTTGAATTAATTCAAGCACTATCTTAAAATGCTCTTGTTTAAAATGTTCATAATGAACAAAATTATTTAACCTTTTGAGGTTTATAATTGGTCTAAATTTTCCATTAGGTTTTTTGAGCACAAATATACTTGAAATAAACTGGTCTGGCTCCCACTCAGAACAGACAATAGCTCCTTTTTTCAATAAATCATCCACCTCTTGATCAGTAATCTGAAATTCTGATTCATTAAATGAGATTTCATTTGGAATAACTGTTTGAAAAGGTTTTGACTCAAATTTCTGAACATAGCCTTTTATATTATTCAAAATCCACTGATCACTGGTAAAAAATTCCCAGGACTTATAACAGTATTTGAGTCTACCTACCGCTCCTAATTGCCCTCGTTTGGGGCTGATACAGTTGCTGAGGGTTTAAAACCTCTACCGCCTCTAGGTCCTCCTCTCATGGGTCCTCTAAATCCTCGAGGATTGAAGGCAGGTGCCTGTCCATATGGCATGTATCTGACATTGCCACGACCTCTATTGAAATTACATTGAAACCTTCCACGGAATCCTCCCCTCGGTAAGAAATTGGGCTGAAAACTTTGCTGCGGTCTCATCTTTCTAAGATTAAGACTTGTCTCGCAATTCTTCACTTCCTTGGCAATGTCATCCCAAAACAGTTGGGTTGTCACAGGCATGTTTATGCTACACAAATTTTTGTATTTCTGGTCTAGATTAGGTTTAAGCAGATATCGCCTACGGACACTCAAATTGAACTGGGCTTGACCCAATAATGTCAGAGAGTCAGAGATTAACTCTTTAGCCTCTTCATTGGTCATCAATGACTGCTTAAGCACTGGGACCAATTTCAGAATTGGGACAATGGCTGATGAAAGTAGTGATTGTATGTCTTGGAAAAGACGATGATATGTACGTGTTCTTTTGTCAAAAATTTTCCATATCTCATTGTTGACAGTGGGAGGATTTAATTTCTCACAATTTTCAGGAACATGATACTTCTCTGAAACAGATTCAATGTCACACTGTGATGTACAAGCCACACTAATTAAGTCAGCCAAAGATTTGGTAATAGCTGGTCCTTTAACTTTTGTTTTAATCTTGGGCTATTTCCAGTCTGATCGATCTTCAACCTGATCAGAATCGTCAAAAAGACTATTTTTCAACTTATTTGTCATGTTATTGCTAGAGTCTTGGGCATATTTTAGTGCACCAATAGAATCATACGACTCTGAATCGGTAAATTCATTTTTATTTTCAACCTCTATTCTCAAATTTGGGGCATTCTGGGGGTCAAAACCCTCAAAGTTATCATACTTTTCCTCTACTGGCATATCAAAAATGCCGAGCTTTTTTCTCAGTACATCAATATCATTGGCAGACAAATTATCTAAATCAAATTGGCCTACACTTGTTTACTAAGGGGTTGTTTTCTGTGTGGCTTTTTGCTTTCCCTTTGTCTGTTTTGTGTCATTTTTCGAATTATTATTTACGTCAGTTTGTGTCGAACTTTCATGTACTCGCTTAACAACCGATTTAAGCTTTCGTTGTTGACGCTGTTTTGGTTCGGCGCTATCTGCCTCGAACCCCAAAAACTCACCTTCGCTTTCCGAAGATGAGAACAGAACATTTGCATTGTACTCGAGAACTTTGTTTTCGGACTGGCTCATTTTAATTTTAACAATTAACAAATAAATAACAGCAAAGAACTGTTAAAACGGAAACTTTTGTAATAATAAACTCAACAAATACCTGGACTACGTCCAAGGTGGAGCCAATATAATTTAAAAAATAATCGTGCTCTCGCTTCAAGCGCCGGAAAGACAATGATTATCCGAGTTCTTCGATGTGTACTGTGCGGAGCGTAGTGCATGGTGTATTTTCCGGATCTTTATAATTGCGGGCCGTATGCGCAGCGTCTGACAGACATGCTATTGATACATGTAAAGCCAAAGGCTTTACGGAAAATAATGATTTATATTTGTTGGCATGAAATTGTGTGTGTTTTTTTTTTAAATGATTTTTTCATGGACACGTCAATTTGTTGATTTCTGATACTGGGAAAAAAATTGGAATCTGTATCAGTCATTTTCTTTCTTTATGTGTTAATCTCACTGATGGATCAACACACAAAATTAACACAAATTAGTCGTGTTATGAGAAAACTGGGCATAATGCATGTGCGTAAAGTGTTGTCTCAGATTAGCCTGTGCAGTCTGCATAGGCTAATCAGGGACGACACTTTACGCTTTTATGACATTTTTTGTTAATATGAAGTCTCTTAGCAAAAATCCAATTTAGGCAGAAAGTGTTGTCCCTGATTAGCCTGTGCGGACTGCACAATCTGGGACGAAACTTTACGCACATGCATAATGCCCATTTTTTTCAGAACGCGACACAAATTTATATCCCACAAATAATAATGATTATACATATGAAATATTTACACAATGTTGAGAGGATGTCAGATGAGTGTTGAATTAATGAACACCTATACTGGTTATGAATTTTTGTGGGCCTTGCTATGGGAAAAGGGGGTTTAATGCATGTGCTTAAAGTGTTGTTTGAGATTAGCCTGTGCAAACGGCACAGGCTAATCAGAGACAACACATTCCGCCTAAACTGGATTTTTGCTAAGAAGATACTTTTTTTTAAACGAAAAATACCATAAAAGAGGAAAGTGTTGTCCCTGATTAACCTTTGTGGACTGCACAGGCTAATCTGGGACAACACTTTACGCACATTCGTAAACCCCCTTTTCACAGAGCATGGCCCATGTTTTTATAGACAAAATGCTCTATGTGTTATGGTGATATTGATTTATTTAGAATGTATATGTAGCTGTGAATTTTATACAGATATGCACTTATATTTATGTGTTATGATTCAGGGATTTTATATTTATTTATATTCCTATCATGACTTTATTTATAGCAAACCATTACATAGAAAGTGCAGTTTAAGTATGTAAAAAATGTTAGTTTCCCTATGGTCAGCATAGTCTCCTTTATTGAAAACAGCTGCCTTTTACAAAGGTAAATCCCTAGCCACCTACAGGGATTGAGGGGTCGCTATATAATATTCCGAATTTACTAAAACAGTGGTTGTAGGGTTTAATTACACACCATTTTTTTATGTGATAGCTTATAGACAATAATATTCCAAATCTATCATCCCAGAAAAATAAGAGTATTTTAAAATATCTTTTACATCGTACAAAAGTTGAAACTTAATTAATATATTGAGTACTTAAATGAATTGATTTTAGTTTTTAGCTCACCTGAGCGATAGCTCGAGGTGAGCTATTGTGATCACTCAGCGTCCGGCGTCCGTCCGTCCGTCTGTCCGTCCGTCTGTCTGTCTGTGAACAATTTGTAAACATCTTCTTCTACTAAACCATTGAGCCAATTTCAACTAAATTTCATGTGGAGCATCCCTAGGTCATGGGACAAAAGAATTGTTAAAAAAAATTTGATCGCATAACCAAGATGGCCGCCATGACCATATATGGTAAAAACCTTAAAAAATCTTCTTGTCAGAAACCGCTCATCAGATTTTCAAAAAATTTCACAGGGATGACCTTTGAAGGCTCCCCTGAAAAAGTTGTTCAAAGAAATTTGATTCGTCAAAAAACATGGCCGCAGGAGCTCGTTGAACTTTGCATGTTTATTCGTTTTTGCCTATTTTGTGAAAACTTTAAAAAATCTTCCATATTTTTTGTCCGATCCTTTCCAAATTTGCACAGTGTCTTTATATCAATGAGGACACAAACCCTACAAAAAATGAGCATTATTGGTCCATGAAGTACAGAATTACCTCCCCTTGAATTGAGAAAATGGTGTTTATGCAATAAAGTCCAAATTTTTCATCCAATTCTTTCCAAACTTGTAAGGATTTAGCATGGTTCAAACAAGGGAAACAACTACGGTTTATGCATGTTCTTTTTATTACAGAATTGCCTCCCTTTAGTTCATTCAAAATCTCATTTTACAGCAGAGATTCCAAATCTGACCTGTAAATGAGCCCCATATTTACTGCCAGTGCTAGGTTACCTTTTCCCATTTGATCATTCTTAAGTATTGGTCTTGTAATGCTGCTACTGCTTCTGCTACTGCTACTGCTACTATTACTACTACTACTACTACTACTACTACTACTACTACTACTACTACTACTACTACTACTACTACTACTTCTTCTACTACTACTACTACTACTACTACTTCTACTTCTACTACTACTACCACTACTACTACTACTACTACTACTACTACTACTACTACTACTACTACTACTACTACTAATACAACTACTACTACTGCCACCACCACCACCACCACCATCACCACCACCACCACAACCACCACCACCACCACCACAACCACCACCACCACCACCACCACCACCACCTTCTACTACTACTGCCACTACTACTACTACTTTTACCACTACTACTACTACTACTACTACTACTACTACCACTACTACTACTACTACTACTACTACTACTACTACTACTACTTCTACTACTACTACTACTACTACTACTACTTCTACTACTACTACTACTACTACTACTACTACTACTACTACTACTACTACTACTACAACTACTATTACTACTACTACTACTACTACTACTACTACTACTACTACTACTACTATTACTACTACTACTACGCCACCACCACCACCACAACCACCACCACCACCACCATTCACAGTGACAACAAACGTATTCACACAATGGCTGCTACTACAACTTAAAGCCCATATAGGGGGGCATGCATGTTTTACAAACAGCCCTTGTTTCTATGGGATTTTAACCACAACTGTTCATGTTTATCTCCGACACATATTTTTAGGTCACCTGTCATGAAGTGACACGGTGAGCTTATGTGATCGTGTGATGTCCGGCGTCCGTTGTGCGTGCCTGCGTGTGTACGTGCGTCCGTCCGTCAACAATTTGTTTGTGTAGACAGTAGAGGTCACAGTTTGCATCCAATCTTGATGAAATTTGGTCAAAATGTTTATCTTGATGAAATCCGGTTTGGGATTGTATTTGGGTCATCTGGGGTCAAAAACAAGGTCACTAGGTCAAATAATAGAACAACCTTCTGTAGACAATAGAGGTCACAGTTTTCATCCAATCTTTATGAAATTTGGTCAGAATGTTTATCTTGATGAAATCTGGGTTGGGATTTTATTTGGGTCATCTGGGGTCAAAAACTAGGTCACTAGGTCAAATAATAGAAAAACCTTGTGTAGACATTAGAGATCACAGTTTTCATCCAACCTTTATGAAATTTGGTCAGAATTCTTGATAAAATCTGGGTGGGATTGTATTTGGGTCATCTGGGGTAAAAATCTAGGTCAAATAAATAGAAAAACCTTGTGTTGACAATAGAGGTCACAGTTTTCATCCAATATTTATGAACTGGTGTCAGAATGTTTATCTTGATGAAATCTGGATTGGGATTGTATTTGGGTCATCTAGAGTCAGAAACTAGGTCACTAGGTCAAATCATAGAAAAACATTGTGTAGACAATAGAGGTCATAGTTTTCATCTGATCTTTATGAGTCAGGTGAGCGATTCAGGGCCATCATGGCCCTCTTGTTTGTGTTTTTATTTCACCTATAAGCATTACAAGCTAAAGGTTAGCTATTGTGATTGTTTTCTTTCCGTTATGAATCATTCATTGTGTGTCGTCTGTTATTCCTAGTTATATCTGGTCATCATAAAACTTCATCAGAACATTTGTTATAATAATATCTCTGCTTTTTAAGACACTGTGTCAAGTGAGGTCAGAAGTACTAAAGTATAGTGTAAAATGCCTATTGTTTCTTCCAATCAAAGTTAACAAACAATTATGTAGTTAGTTCCCTTAATCATGACACAATTTCCAACACCAAAAAAGGTTACCCAGGCCATTTAAGCGCCTCTTGCAGGGGCGCTTGAATTTCGAAATCAAAGTCCGCGGGGCGCTTGAAATTTTCCGATCAGTGTATTTTTCAGTAAAAGAAAATGGAGATTGTCCAAAAAAATCAAGGTTTCTCTATCAGAGTTTCAATATTCCCTGTTTTAAAAGAGCACTCGGTACCTACTTTCACAAGTAATCGCCATAAACACCACATGGGGTAATGGATAATCCACTGATAAGAGAATAGCATGACGCGCGTATCGATTATTCTAGCCACATGACACAGTCATTAAAATGCTGACAAGGATGTATCTGGTAACTTTCCAGTCGTCAAACTGTGAAGTTCATCGTCCAATCGGTTACGCGAATGCTTATGAGGGCGGGGTTTACTATCGACCATAATTTTTGATTGACGTCGGGCATGAAGTAAGAGTTTATCGCAGCTTGATTAGCAAGAAGTTGTACCATTTACGTAATATAAAACCGGTAATTAGTACAGTACAGTACATTAAAGACGGTTTCGGACATCATCATCACACCTTTTTACTGTAAACAAGTGTTACCTAAGACTCATAATTAATACGAGAAATTAATTGCAAGTGGTAAACGATTAATTATTATAGCGAGTAAGTTGTGCAAATGACTCCCGGTTACAATTATGTGATAACAATTTAATTCCAGTACATGTATATTTCATCATGTCCATTTATAGAACTGATTCACCTCGTTTTTCTGACATTTATTCGACACGTAATGCGCTTTAACAAATTTTTGTTGAATAAATTACGCACACTTGTAAATGTTTCGTCCGATAATCGATAGTTAGAATACTGATGATGGCAACCGGCCAGGATCCTCGTGGACAACGTGAATTTATGCATAATTCCGTCAAAACATTTATTCGACTCATAAAGTGTTTAAACAAATTATCATTGAATTTATAACGCAACGGTTAATATTTGTTGAAATCTCAAATGGGAATAATTAAATTTGTAATCCGAAATCCATTCCCGTAAGTCGATGTTAACGCGTTTTTAATCCGAAACACACTTCCGAATGTAAATGTTACCGCAACGTTAAATATTTTTGCTTTAAATTAGCAGTGCAAATTTATTTCATGTCGAATCTTTTTCTCAATTAAAAAGAGCGCGAAAATTATGCCACATGTACAACGTCGCGTCATTTGCATACAAAAGCGTGCGTGTATTGAGCGTTTTAACAAGCACACAACAGGTCAGGAGATTGACGCATATTCAGAGGCAATATTTCATCAAATCTATAAAAAGTCACTTAAAAAATGGCAAGGTTTGTGTAAAAGAAATAATTGAGAGCTTTTATCTTAAATATTTACCAGAAAGTGATTGATAAAAACGAAATCAATGGGATTAACTGGTAATACATAGAAACTTGAAAAGTAGTCTACAGTAATAGTCGGGTTGAAACGGATGTATTGGGAAATCGTTTGAGTCGGGATTTTACTATCTGTGCGGGAAATTTTAAAAACAATTAAACAATATAAAAAAAATATTTTTAAATGACTGGGGGATTTTTTTTTGAAGAGTCATAGCGCACCAAATGATGTCTTTTGACTATGTTTTTACTTGAGTTATAACGCACCACAGAACGTGAATTGACACGTTAAATTTAAAAAAAAATCAACGTCGGGAGGGGACACCCCTAGCAGCCCCGGGGCGCCTGACAAAAATCCTGTGGAAAGCACTGATTTGTGTCCGAAATCAAAGATTAAATGAGGTATTTCAAAAACTATTCTAAAGGCATGTCCTTTTCTGCCATATAAAGCACAAGGGTATGCCAATTGTTTCTGATACTTTGTGGTTGCTGTTTATTACACAACAAGGCTTTGGCAATGGGCTACAAGAAGGGGTCAAAGGGCAAAGCTGGCACTAACAATGATGATGACGATGATGATGAAATGATTCATGTGAGTTGTGGGACCTTCACTGACCATGGCATGCTTTAACAGTCTTACACTGAGATAGAAGAATTAAAATGAATGATTTCACATGTTTCAGTTTTTTCATGAAAATTTTCACTCAGAATCAAAATGAAAATGGCTATATGAAACAATCATAAAAGCAGAAAAGCCTGCAAGTAACTTGTAGGCTGTTTATGTTTTATGCCATATGCTGCTCAGCATTATCTTATGGTTAGAAACTAAGCCTTTACAACTGTAATCTTTTCAGATAGATCTTATATTTAATTTGATTTTAAACGGACTACAAAAGGGCAAATGTGCATATCTGCAGGGTAAAGCCAAATTCTCATCAAGTTTAGTTGACAGAAGGCTTATCAGCTTGCTCGCTGGGTATTAACCATCAAACTTGTTTAGATTTCTTTTTTTACTAGGATTATGTTTGGATGTTGATGCTATATTGAAGAAAATTAGCAGCTTTTGAATACAATTTTGCAATAAAGGTCCAGGAAGTAAACCTTAAATTCTTTACTGGTCAGTAAGGTTGAATATTGTGAAATCATGGTTTTGTGAGAAAAGCAGTTGTGATTTGTATGCCCCCTTTCGAAGAAAAAGGGGGCATATAGTGATCGGACTGTCGGTCTGTCTGTCTGTCTATCCGACTGTCTGTCCGACTGTCTGTCCGTCTGTCTGTCCGTCTTTCCGTCACACTTTGCGTTTAGGTTTCGAAAATGCTCATAACTTCTATGTCCCTTGAGATATAGCCTTCATATTTGGTATGCATGTGTAAATGGACATGGCCTTTCCATACACACATAAATGTTTACCCCTGTGACCTTGACCTTGAACTAAGGGTCCGCATTTAGGTTTCGAAATCTTCATTTAGGTTTCGAAAAATGATCATAACTTCTATGTCCCTTGAGATATAACCTTCATATTTGGTATGCATGTGTATATGGACATAGCCTTTAATACGCACAAACATTTTTACCCCTGTTACCTTGACCGTAAACTTAGGGTCCTCGTTTAGGTTTCGAAATCTGCGTTTAGGTTTCGAAAAATGCTCATAACTACTATGTCCCTTGAGATATAACCTATATATTTGGTATGCATGTGTATATGGACAAGGCCTTTCCATACACACAAATTTTTTTACCCCTGTGACCTTGACCTTGAACTTAGGGTCCGCGTTTAGGTTTCAAAAAATGCGCATAACTTCTATGTGCCTTGAGATATAACCTTCATATTTGGTATGCATGTGTATATGGACAAGGCCTTTCCATGCGCACACAAATTTTTAACCCTTTGACCTTGACCTTGAAGTTAGGGTACCCGTTTAATGTTTCAAAATCTGTGTTTAGGTTTCGAAAAATGCTAATAACTTCTATGTCCCTTGAGATATAACCTTCATATTTGGTATGCATGTGTATATGGACAAGGCCTTTCCATACGCACACAAATTTTTACCCCTGTGACCTTGACCTTGAACTTTGGGTCCGCGTTTAGGTTTCGAAATCTGCGTTTAGGTTTCAAAAAAAGCTCATAACTTCTATCAAGCGTTTATAGGGGGCATAAGTCATCCTATGGTGACAGCTCTTGTTGTAAAATCCTTTTGTTGTGATGATTGCAATGATGTCGCCATGGTTTGTTAAAACAGCAGTTGTGGTTGATGTAAAATTATTGTGTTGTGATCATTGCAATTCTGTCAACCTGTTTTGTGAAATAGTGGTTTTATGAGAACAGCAGTTTTGATTGTTGTAAAATTATTGTGTTTTGATGATTGCAATGCTGTCCCAGTGTTAGGCTAGTATTCCATCTATCCGCATCCGTATCCGCAAAATCATAATACGAACGCTATATTCCATTTATCCGCATACGTCGAACGTATCTTTATTTTTTGGGAAAAAATATATGAATAAAACTGGAAATTATAATTGAGATACTTATTATGAAGGACAAGCGTGAATTTTTTGCATGCTGGGAAATTTGTCGTCTGCTAAAATGTCGTCTGCAGAATTTCTAAAATTAGCATTTTCTTCGATTTTTTTCAAAGAATACTATCAGAATAGCAAACAGTTTGGATCCTGATGAGACGCCACGTTCTGTGGCGTCTCATCTGGATCCAAACTGTTTGCAAAGGCCTTTAAAATTCAGCTCCAGCGCTTTAAGGGTTAAGTAGATATAAGGTACAAATCATCATTCTGCCTGTAAAAGAATACAAATGGTAAATACCTGAAATATCTTCTTCTAGTGCCTTGGCTATGCTTTTCCAAACATTTGAAGTGAAATCAGAGTCCCGATATGCAGAACTGCTTTGATTTTATAATTCCGGGTAATTTTCCACGAATTCTATTAGTTTTTCAGTTGATTTTTGAGATTACAGCTTCCCTCATCGTGCTAAATGCTTATGCCGTCCGTATCTTGTCTGCATCCGCATTAGAATGCTTACTTGAGCTTTCTTTTGCGGACGCCTATTTCGCGTGCGGATCCGCGGATGCGGATGAATGGAATACGCGCAGTGCATTTCAGCTGGTTCTATTTTTTTGCGGATACGGACAGAAGGAATAGAAGCCTTACTCCATATCCTTTTTTTCTACCCTTTGTATATGTTGTTATCTACATGTAACATATATCTTAACATTCTTTATTGTATTAATTAGGTTGCATGTTTTATTTATTTATACCCTCACAGTAGGGCAAATTGGAGTCACTCTTTCCTTTGGTTTACTTTTTCATCACAAAATGTAATAAGTTTGTGGAGCAAACTTCTTCCATGTTTCTTAAGCAAATAAATTCAAACGTTTCATGTCATCAACAGGAAGTGTAGATGTTAAAGACATTTTCATACCAAATTATCCACACAACCTGGAGTTATTTGCTCTTACACATACCTGAAAACGCAGTGCGTTGGTAGTTACAGTCTTGTTTGTAACAATATCAAGTTCTTGTTTAGGGCTACAGTGAGTTCAAAGTTCAGTGTGAAACAATTGTATCTTCACAACATTCCTGTTTGAGATACACCAGTTTTCAACCTTAGTGTTGTATTACTTATGCCATTTAAGGATTGAACAAATGTTAATTGTTAGTGAACATTATTCATGATGGTACAGAAGATCACTAAATAATAATACATGTTTTGTATAAACCATTGCGTTGAGAAATACAGTGTATTCTAGCTTTAACATGATACCTGATGTTGTTTTGTATGGAGAGGAAACAGTAATCCTGGTCAAACTTGACAAGAACCATTCCAAGATGAAGTCCTAATCTTAATGGCAGTATAGATACATATGAGCCTCGCTGTGGGAAAATGGGGCTTAATGCATGTGCAGAAAGTGTCATCCCAGATTAACATGTTGAGTCCACACAGGCTAATCAGGGCAACATTTTGCGCCTAGACTAGATTTTTGCTAACAAAAAAGACATTAACTTTAAAGGTAAAAATATATAAAATTTAAGTGTTGTCCTTCATTAGCCTGTACCGAATGGATTAAGCATTTGCATGAAGCCAAGTTCTGATTTCTTTAACAAATACATTCTTTTTGCAATAATCTCAAAAGATGAAAAAAATACTGCCTGCTTGTTTATATACTTCATCGTTATCAAATCTTCAACTTGCATTCAATTATTAATACAAAAATATTTCCTTCATATTTAATGGTAAGTGTTAAGACATCAATAAGTATGTTGTGTTACTCATTGTCAAAAAATACTTTTGTATAGCTAGTTTGTATATTACTGTATTTGCAGTTTGCATGTGTGTTATCCCAATGCCCTTTTGGCAATAACTGTCAACTGTTGTTATACATATTGTATTCAAATATTATAAATGAACTAACCAGTTGAATAATGTTGAAATTTACCTCAGAAGACATGCAAGAATAGTCCAATGTCAGTCTGAAATTCCCACCGGCAGCCTTGTAAGCACATTACGCTAACGATGTCAATTAAATCTTAAGTAGTGCATTTAGTTACAGTGAACGTTTGCCTATGACAATATGATTACTGCAAATATTTTAACATTTGCTCCCATGTACTAAAATCGATTATGTTTTATAATACATGAAATGGGTATAATTTTGTTATGTTAATCAAATGTTGGAGCGTTCATCTTTAACAACAATATTAAACAATAAACATTTCAGTCTTCAACATTAATACTGGCTATTTTAGTTTTGTAAGCGAACTTCATTCCAAGTGCATTTGATATAAGTCATGATCATTTATACAGAACCAGAATTTAAGTTAGCAAAGGTTCCTGAACTGTCCCCAACATTCACAATCATTTGCCTTAACAGAACACACTGTTGGCTTTCAAGAAATAAGATTAAATTATTTTCAATTACACTTATAAAACCAGAGGGTTATAGTCCTTAAATGGTCTTGTATGCTACTATTATATTACTGTTATACTTCTATCATACTGCTTTTATACAATTTCTTCTCAATAGTTTTGAAACAAGCTGAAAGCGTTTGTACGAACTAGTAAAATACTCAAAAGACTTCTAGTGAAGGGTCTATTCCAATGATCTCCCTTTACTGATCTGTTTCAGATTGCGAGAGGCGAGGATGCAGGCTAGGGGAGTTAATGAAACATTCAAGGGAGAGCATCCACACAGGGGAGATAATGGTGCATTTAAGGGAGAGCATCCACACAAGGGAGTTAAAGATGCATTTAAGGGAGAGAAACCACAATTGTATGAACACCTTTTGCATGACTATGTCATTGCTCTATGAAACATTTTCTGTGACACTTCAACATGGAAACTTCCAATAAAGATACGATTTGTCTGGGTATAATTGATGATACACTAAAAGATTTGTAACGATAGATTGTGAGATTTAGAATCATACACTATAATAATATTAACAATATACCATGAGATGAGAATAAACCCCACCACAAAATTTATTTTAGGGTGCATGTCGCACAGCAGACATTTGGGGTACTGTAGTACTTTTTATTCTGATTAATATAATGATATACAGATTTATATAAGATTAATCATGTATATTCAAAATAAAAATGTGTTTACAAATGATATTATAATACTGTTCTTTTACTTAATTTAATATATATTTGAACTGTTGTATTTACAAGACAATTTTTAAATGTATTTTTATATATTTTTTCTGCAATTATCATTTGTTTGTGAATAAGAACACCATATTCTTATTAGATTTATTCTTTTTTTTCCTACATCTCATGTAGTAATAATTGATCTAATATAAAATCATTAAAACTAAACATTTTATCAACACAGATGGAACAAATAATATAGAATTTTATTTTCAAATCTGTTATTGCATGTGTATGTATGCTTATGATCTAAGATGTGGCATAATGGTTAGTGACCTCTGATTGTACATATGAACGTTGTTCTGGGAAAACAGGGCTTAATGCATGTACATAAATTGTTGTCCCAATTTAGACTGTGCAGTCCACAGTGGCCAATAAAGGGCAATACTGTCTATCTAGACTGGATTTATGTTTAGAAAGTACTTTCTTTAAATCAAAATTGAAGGGCAAAGTGTTGTCTCTGATCTGCACTGACTAACTTGGGTTGACACTTAATGCATACGCATTAGGCCCTGTTATGTCAGAGTCAGATTCCTATTGAAAGCATATTGATGAAATATAGTACTTGGCACATGGTAAAACCATGGAAGCATTATACTGCTTGTTGTTGCTTATCGTGATGTTGAAAAGGGCATGTGCATTTACCTATAGTTTACCGATAGTATATAATTGTTTTATTCTTTTTGTCTTTTAGGTGGTTATTTACACCACTTAGTGTTGTATAACACTTGTATTGGCTTTAGTTTTAGGAATATATGTGAAAGGCTCAGACATATGTTTGAAAAACTACTATTTACTTCACATGTGTATTGCCTGTAGGTAAGAAATTGGGGTTTGTGGAAGCCATTCACAATTATTTAGTTATGATTTTGTTTTATTTGAGACTTTTTGACTCTGTATTTGATGCATGATTCTTAACCCTTTGCATGCTGGGAAATTTGTCGTCTGCTAAAATGTAGTCTGCTGAATTTCTAAAATTAGCATTTTCTTTGAATTTTTTTCAAAGAATACTATCAGAATAGCAAACAATTTGGATCCTGATGAGACGCCACGTTTTGTGGCATCTCATCTGGATCCAAACTGTTTGCAAAGGCCTTCAAAATTCGGTTCCAGCACTGAAAGAGTTAACCTTATACCTCTCTGATGCGCACTTTCATGCATTTATAGTCCCTTAGAAAACCAAATAAAATGTTAGCCCTTTCTTACTAGATTCAAGTTTTTAAGCCTTTATTTCTAAACCCTAACATACCTATGCGCCGCAAACAGCATACAACCAAAACAAACAGCAAGTTACTTGCAGGCTGTTCTGGTTTTATGCTGGTTGCCTGTAGCCATTTTCACTTTGGTTCTGAGAGTGAAATGATTAATGACCAACCATTGCTATTGTTTGTGAGCTTCATGTGATACTGATGTAAACCATTTCAACTGTGTGTAAACCATTCCAACTATGTGTAAACCATTCCAACTCTGTGTTAACATTCCTTCTTGCACATTTAAGCCACATATTACTCTAGGTTTGCATCATTCTGCAAAAAAGGGAAGCTACATTGCATATGCGTAAAGTGTCCTCCCAGGCTAGCCCGTCCAGTCCTTTAATAAATGCATTAAACTGTTTAACAACAAACAGATATGAGGTTTCAGTAAAAATGTTATTTATTTGTATAACCATTGAACACAAATTCAAGCTAGTGGATCGTATGATACAAAAATAAATTGTACTATAGCTATGATCAATATATGCAAATTTAAGTCATATATACTTTCTTCTGAGATTTCAATTATTTGGTTTTATCTGCTCACCCCAGCGCAACGCACTCAATGTAAGCTTTTGTGTTCACTGTTTGTTCATTGTTTGTTGACTTGTTCCTCGTCCATCAATTGTGCGTTGCAACATTATATTTAAACAGGGCTCAATGAATGTTCATAAAATAACGTCCCAGATTAGCCTGTGCAGTCAGTGCAGGCTGATAGCAAACTTACCTTTCCACTTAAATGGAGTTTTTATTTTAAAGGAAGTCTCTTCCCAATGAAAATCCAGTTTACTGCGCTCAATACCTTGTATTGTATTGACTTTTATTAGTCCCCTTCCGGTTTCACCGGAGGGACTTATGGTTTGCGCTCTGTGTGTCTCTCAGTCCGTCAGTCTGTCACACTTTTCTGGATCCTGCGATAACTTTAAAAGTTCTTCATATTTTTCATGAAACTTGAAACATGGACAGATGGCAATATGGAGATTATGCACGTCATTTCATTTTGTCCCTACGTCAAGAATTCCGGTTGCTATGGCAACAAATAGACTTAAATATTGCTGAAAATGGTGGATCCTGCAATAACTGGTAGGGGACTTTTATTGCTTGGCAATAGTCTTGTTATGTAGATAATTTTAGATGTGTTTCATATACACCTTGAATATAACTGTCAAACTTTTTTTCGTTTGTGATTGCATTACATTTTTGTGTTAATTGTAGTATTTTACATTTGTTTGCAGTCTTGTGTGTTGGGGAAAAAAGAAAAAAAAAAAAGTATAGAATTAGAAACTTACTTTTACATCATAGTGTTCATTTTTAACTAAAATGATCTATAAATTGGTTTGTGTATTCAATATACTTATGTAAAATCGTTGTGTTGGAATTTTATTTTATTTTGCTATATTTAGCATGTATACTTATGAAGTGTTCATGCAACAGTTGATATTTTATGAATAAATTAAGTAGTTTGTTTACAAAGGGTTGTAGTTTGGGCCTTGTTTTGGCAAACTGAGCTTCATGCATGTGCGTAAAGTGTCATCACAGAATAGCCCGTGCAGTCTTCACTGGCTTATCATTGAAGACATTATAATCTTGTTACGAATTTTTAGTTTGTAGGAAGTCACTTCTTAATGAAATTGAGTAAAGGGGGAAAGTGGCCTTCCTGATCAGCTTGTGCTCACTGCACATTTCTTAACCCTTTGCATGCTGGGAAATTTGTAGTCTGCTAAAATGTCGTCTGCTGTATTTCTAAAATTAGCCTTTTCTTAGATTTTTTTCAAATAATACTATCAGAATAGCAAACAGTTTGGATCCTGATGAGACGCCACGTTCTGTGGCGTCTCATCTATATCCAAACTGTTTGCAAAGGCCTTTAAAATTCGGTTCCAGCGCTGAAAGGGTTAAAACACAGTATTATGTGAAGTTGGAATAAGACATCAATTTGGGAATAAATTGTTATTTTTCAAAAGTGCATAATATGTAGTTTAATATGTTGTTTTTATTTAGTTTGACATATTATAATTAAAACAGATACTTGCATACATAATAGCATCATTTAAATTAATTTTACTGCAAAACTGGATTGTTTATTGATTTTTTTTTAAATCCTCATGAAATGAAACGCATGACGCATGGACACAGTTTAAAAATACAGTAAAAATTATGAAAATACAAATACTCTTAATGAAAAAGTCATGGAAAATTGCTTATTAATCTTGTAGTATAGATAAAATATTAGAGAAATAGATACAGACCATGAAATTAGTAGTTTGAGAAAATCACCAAAATGATGTCCATTCCACGTTTGATGTCTTATTCCAAATTCACATAATACAATGTTCTTAAGCACAATTTTCCCAGGACGCATGCTCATTTGATTAATGGAAGACATGTCATATTGTGGAAGTGACTTCGATACAGTTTTCGGTATGTTTATTGTTATCTTGCAATATACCATGACAAAAGTGTCTTGGGCCAAAGAATTCCAAGTCGTTGTACCAAATGTGTTTAAAATGTTTGTACTGAACTATTATGAATCTCATATCTTGTTCTACACATTTTTATCTGTTACATTTTTCTGTTTACTTTTTATATTTTAGGGTGTTGTGTTTACATTCTTGATCAAAATTTTATTAGAATATTTATTCTCTTGTTAATAAATGAATTTAAAGTTACTTTGCTGGCTTGTATTTTAATTATATGATGTAACACTTAAGGTTGAAAAGTTAAACTGAACTTTTCCTTGTACTAAGGTGCAATTATTGTAAAAATCTATGCAGCATAAGAAAATCTTTATTCACTGCCTTACGGGTCGAATGTATTAACACAATGTCTCAGGTGTTATCTAACAAATTATTACCTAAAAATATATATTTGTATACATTTTTCATACGTCGTTTAGTTGGATTTTTTGCAGTTTTAACCAGTATTTCAGTCTTATCACAGCGGTAAGTTTAGTAACTCACACTTTTTCTGGGTTTGCTGGAGAACTGGTACAAAGTACACATACTTTTGCCAGAAATTGACAACTGCTCTACTTTAATCAGAGGTAGTGGAGTAAATACTTACACAAAAGTTAATGACAAATAATCACACTGGTTATATGGAGTAGTTCTTACAAAGAAGTTCATGACCAATCACCACACAGGTTGTATGAAGAGGTACCTATCAAACAAGTTTATGACCAAACTCCGCTCGGTTTATATGGAGTAGTTCCTTACCAAGTAGTTTGCGACGAATCGCCACACTGGTTATATTGTGCAGTTCCTTGCAAAGCAATTCATGACCAATCACCATACAGGTTATATGCAGCAGTTCCTTGCAAACAAGTCCAGGACCAATCACCAGACATTTTATGTGGAGAAGTACCGAACAATGAAGTTTGTGACCAATCACCACTAAGGTTATATGGAGTAGTTCCTTACACAGAAGTTTATGACCAATCACCACTAAGGTTATATTGAGAAGTTCCTTACAAAGAAGTGTTTATGACCAATGACAACACAGGTTATATGGAGTAGTTCCTTACAAAGAAGTTTGTGACCAATCACAACACAGGTTATATGGAGTAGTTCCTGACAAATAAGTTCATGACACATCACCACACAGGTTATATGGAGTAGTTCCTTACAAAGAAGTTCAAGACCAATCACAACTAAGATTATATGGAAGCGTTTCTTACACAGAAGGTAATTATAAATACCTCACATGTTATATGACCAAGCAGGGAACATGGGCGTCAGCAGGAATTATCATGGGGGATGAGAGGGTTTTACCTGCTTTGCCGCCTGAGACTTGGACATTGTTTAAAAATACCGGTAGGCCAGATAATAGTGCATCACAAAGTATATTTGGAAGTTCACGAGTCAGGATTTGGAGTTGATAAATTGACTGTAATGGAGTTGATTATACCTTTGTTCTCATTCCTTTGATCATTGTGACTTCTTACATAGAATCTCACCAGTCATCACTCATCATCTGAAGGCATTCATTGTGTTTAACCCACAGTAACTAATGTGATAGGTAAGTCGTGAGAGGAATCGGAAGGCCCTAATTTAGGACAGGACCTGTGTATGAGTAATTTCTTTTAAGATGTTTTGCAACTCCTTAAGATGCTTATAGGGATATTCTTTTCATGAAAGTACCTACATCATGCAGTTTCGAGAAAACATTACGCATGCCACATTGAATACGTCTTCATGACGTATTCAGTTCCTTTAAATACTGAATGATTGGCCTTGTAAAATCAGTTTCAATCAATATTCACAGCAGTAAGTGAGAAATTATATTGTTACTGCAGCTACGTCGCAACGGGATTATCAATCTAAGTTGTTGAGACTGCTGATATTTCGGGAAGGAGCTTTTTACCCAAATTTCTTTTTTTTAAGAAGTGTCAAATGATTCTTATATATCAATATTTCAATTACATGTAACAAAGTCTATAACTAAAATTTATACGACTCTGTTCTTTTAATCAGAATTCTTATAAAGGGTAGTATTAAATTAGTTTTTTCCCAAATAAGTGGTCTTTTGCGGAAAAAAATCTCTATCCTGAAAATGAATTGTTTCCCAAAATGGAAAGGGAAAGGCCGGTGTTCAAGAAATCATTGATGTCTAATTATTCTCAGCATCACTTTTTGACCCTTAATGGAAAGTTATATGAAATACCTTGTCAATAAAAATCTTGTTTGGTTTGATAACAAAGGACGTAATAAAATGTGCGTGGCTTAATTTAAAACATCCCAAGCCACAATAAATTGCAGCTTGTCCACAATAATTGACAGCTTTCCTACAATATTTGGCAGCTTGCCGACAATAATTGGCAGCTTGTTTACAATCATCGACTGCTTGTCCACAATAATTGGCAGCTTGCCCACAATAATTTTCAGTTTGCCCACAATAATTGTCAGTTTGCCCACAATAATTGGCAGCATGCCTACAATAATTGGCAGCTTGCCTACATTCCTGGGCAGCTTGTCCACAATAATTGGCAGATTGGACTACAATAATTATCCATTTTCCCAAAATAATTATCATTTACTTAAATGTTTTTTTCTATTATCTGACTGTCATATTCAACTCCAGTTTGTCCGGATTTCCATGCCATCATTTTATATCACAATCACACTTGTATAGTGCACCAAACAATACTCCGATTGGCTAACATCACAAAGCCATCATAGACTGTGTCCTCAATAGGATTTAAATGTACATGAAGCTGTGCAACAAAAATGATTTTTGAATTTGGATCCCGAATTTTAGAATAAGTTTGAACAAGGATATAGAGACTAATAGGTTGGTGAATTGCATGGAGAATGGTTATCTGGAAAATCGGAGGAATTTATCGGGTGAGCCGAAGGCGAATCCGATAAGATCCTCCGACGAGCCAGATAACCATTCTCCATCCGCGTCACCAACCTATTATTCTATTTATCATGTCACATATATTTATTTATTTTTCACCTATATTTACACTGTAAAATAGTTTAACTGGAGAGTTTCGCTAAAATAATAACTTCATTTCGTCAAAAAATGACGTCATTTCACAAAAAAGAGCGCCTGACGGATATTCAATGACACGTTGTCAACTAGCATAATATCTTTTGGGTTATTAGGTTACCTATAAATCAATCGGATTTAAAGGCATGTGCAAGGATAAATTTAAATATAAAGTCGGTTGGGTGATCACATATATATAACTAATTTTGATGTGTATTCTTAATTATTTACAGAAAATTCTCATTAGCAAAAGACCACGTACTTTGAGGAAAGTTCAAGTTACGTACATTTATAAATGCTGATAGTAATTTTCAATGTAATTATTATCCATCAATGTATTTGAGTTTGTTATCCATCAAGGTATTTTAATGAAACTTTCAACAATACTTCTGAGTACAGTGAGTGTCGAACATTTTGGAAATTAACAAGGGTCCTTTAGATTGAAAAAAAAATCCAATTGTTGAGCAAAAAATTGGGAAATTTAAGTGTAGTTTTTTTGTGTTATAGAAACTTTAAATTTAGAATGAGAGTTTTATTAACATTATTTTTGCTAAGGTTCAACTCATGACATATTAATAGGAAGAATGAACAATATATTTATAAAATACAAAAAAAATAAATAAAATAATTGTTTTTAAACTTGATATAAGGAATTTTAGGCATTTGTAAGGGATATGCAGTGGACAAGAACCATAACTCTTCGTAATGCTTAAACAGTCTCATGCTCAATACATGTTCTATCAAAATTCGCGGGTTTCTTAAATAAAGAAAGATTAAGCACTTGGTGTCTACGGAATAACCCTAAGAACGCTGCAAGAGTGGAAATCAGGCACAATACGGACTCTTAATCCATTACACATTTGTGACCGTTATCTGAGCCTGGTTCGAACAATTTCATTAAGGCGGAAAGTTACGTCTCTGATTAGCCTGTTCGACTGCATAGGCTTATCTGAGACGACACGTTTCGCATATGCAATTAAGCGCAGTTTGTTATAAAACGAGGCTCACCTATTGCTGTCTTGTTGTTTTGTAGGGCAATGCTAGATAGGTATTCACAGAACGGGCCGGAGCAGAGCTCCAGATAAGATGCGTATCTGCGTATTTACGCATTGAAAAATTAAAAAAAAAAACGCATTAAAAATCAGCAAGGTACGTAACATTACGCAATACAAATCTTGATACGTATTTTTAAGAAAGTCTGTTCATATCATCATTTTAACTTCTTTCATTGGCATTTATTTATATAAATAACCAATTATAATATTTCAAGATTAAACACACCATGTAATATATCAGTTATGTGCGTAAATAGAAAATACCCCTCAATATTCCTAAGTATCCTATATGGCTGAAACAAAGGAGTAAAATACGCTTTAACAATAATACCAGGGGGTAACACACCCTTTCGACTAAATTCTTATCTGGAGCTCTGGGCCGGAATATCCCCTCGAAAACTACTGGGCTGTGAAACGCAAACATGAAGACAACGTGTGCATCATACCGGATGACAATTTGAGCTTTGTTTTTGTTTTCTAGATGGGACAATATTAGTGTTTTCAAAATAGTGAAACAAGTGCAGGTTTGAACAACATCTCTTTATGGTTATGCGAGCCTTGCTCTGTAAAAAGCAGGGTTACATCCTGTCTGTAAGTGTCATCCCAGAGTATCAGGATAACACTTTTCACTTCTATGATTTTTTTCTTTTAAAGGCCGTGTTTTCTTATCGAAAATCCAGTTTAGGCGGAAAGTAGTGTCCCTGGCTAGAGAGGATGATACGTCCCTTCTATTTCTTTTGCAGTCTCATGTTCAAAAGCTTTATTGCTAGATCTACTGTTTTCGTGTGATTTTTAGGAGCAAATTGAAAACCATATACACTCAAAATCAAAGAATATTTTGTCAAATATTTCGTAAAAAGTAAATCCATAAGAAATCAGTGTTCCTTGTAGCAATAGCGAACATGTCAACGCTAGATGTGGTATGCGAATAAAGGTTAATGAGATACAAAATGCTCGATTTTATGTTTGTTGTGACAATATATTTCACGTGAATTTCCCGCGACGATATCCGATATCCAAACATTTACGAGTGAACGCGCAGACCTAATAGAAAGCACAGGCAAGTGCGCTGCAAATAAACAAAAAGATTAAAGATCTATAAACACAATATGTATTGCCTTGGTTACACTTTCATTTGTGCGAGCTATATGTATTCTTGCCAAATCGCTAAGAGCATGACGTCCTCTCTTGAGTTCCGCTTATTAAAAACATAATGACTTCTCGTGAAAACTAAATCATACTTCCGACGCTGCAAGAAGCCAATCTCGTCTCGCGTTTGCTCGTAAATGGCCGGGCATCGTCGCGGGAAATTCACATGGAAAGTATTGTCCCATAAAAAATTAAAAACGAACATTTTGTATCTCGTTTAATCTATGTTACCAGACCACATCAAGCGTTGCAATTTCGGATATTGCTTATTTTGTAGATGGAATACTGTTTTTTTTATGTGTGAACTTTATTCAATGAAATATATTTTACGAAATATTCGTTGATTGTGAGTGCGACTTTAAGGCAGAAATAGGGCCCCATTCATGTAGCAAGCCGTACAGTAAATGTTTTCAGGATTTAATTTCAATTCCAAATTTCACTTATCCTAGAAAATTAATTCGTTCAGTGCAACAATATAAAGAATGTTCATATCAAACACGAACATGTGAAAGCGTATTTAAAAATAACATTTTATATACAGAACTTGCAGAGTCATTTAGCGGATAGAGTGGCAGTCATTAACATGTACATTTCTTTCTTTTTGTGTTATTTTGTTATTGATCAGTTTTTTTTTGTTAATCATTTTCTGTTTTACTTCAAGGTATTTGGTTATGTTCATGTTACTTTACAAATACTTGTTATTAAACAAGGTACATACACACTTAACTGTAACTCTGCCCTTACATGTGATATGCAGTGCATTTGAATTAATGCACTGTTAAACTCGGTGTTTACATGCAGTAACAGGGTTTTCATCCCTCATGTGATATGCATCAAAGTGGTTTAAGATACGTAAGTTTGTTGTATTGTTATGGGCGAGGTTTACCAAAGGAGATAAATACAATAATTATTTTGAGGCTTAAGTGTGAAACCTTTTGGAACAGTGTTTTTATCACTATCTTGGGAATGAGGCCGGGCACCTTTTTATTGGGAAAAATGTCATTGTTTTGACAATAACTGGGGTATAAGTGTTTTTATTTTTTTTGCTAAATACTTTTAATTGAGAATAAAAGTGATTTTAATGTTAAATTTACTACTTATATAGCTGGATTTGAGATAAGTCAAATTTTCAGACTTATGAAAAAAAAACTTTTTTGGGAAGCTTCAATTATAATTTTTAGGTCCTAATTGGGAAAAATATTTACTGTTTTCCATTGGGAATAGGCTCCCCCTAAATTTGAACGGAAAAAACACTGTAGTATAAATACGTATCATCTGATACAATCGACACTCGACACTTGATATGTATGTGCATAGTACCGGTATAGTTGACTGGTTGTTTTAAGTAAACTGCTTCCTTATTTGTATCCTTATTTGATAATTATGAATCTTGATTATTATTTTGATAATACTGTCATTTGATGCATGCGTGAATATACAACAGCCAATGTTTAGAATTCAGCATGTTTATTGTATGGATCAAACGTGTACATGTACATTGATTAATATTAAACGTGTAAGAACATATAGTAAGTCAAAACATTCGGATATCAAAATGCAAATTTATGAGGATTATTTGTCATTGGCAAGAAATGATGCGTTAGTAAGTATTTTTGGGGATAGATGATATGCCTTTTAAATACTTGAAAACTCATTTATTGTATTTGTGTTATATTTTAATATATACAATTGTATCTAATTTTGTTTAAAGAACTGTACACGAATTCAGATTGAAATTGTTGCAATGTTTACATTACAGGGAAAGCAGTTTATAGTTTGATGTTAATCACATACAGAAGTACATGTAACATCTGTACTTCTCTTCTCCTTAACATTACATTTCTCAGAGAGTAACATTTAAGTGCAAAAATGATGTTTACATTTTTGTTATTCACACAACAAACCAAATTGATAAGCCATATTTATTGACAACAGTAATTTCGCAAACACTTGCGGAGTCTGATTATTTTATTGTAACAGAAACATTCAGAAGTTCAATTGTAAAACCTGGTTGAAAAGGAATCAGTCTCATTCTGGGAAAATGAGGCTTATTGCGTGTACGTTCAGTGTTGACCCAGATTAGCTTGTGCAGTCATCTTTCTCCCTAAACTTTATTTTCACTAAAACGAGACTTTCTTTTTACGAAAAATTGCATTAAAGCGGAAAGTGTCGCCCTTGATTAGCCTGTGAGGACTTCACAGACGACTTATAAATCACATGCATTAAGCCTGTTTTCCCAAAGTGAATTTCATATTAAATATAATTTTATAGAACATAGTTTTGGCCATTAATTTATTAAAAAGTAATTTAGCAAACATACATTTTATGATAAGTTCTGAGAATAAAGATTATATAAAATCAACAATATAAACATGTAGAAGATAGCAACCTTCTTTTTGCAATGTGATATTTTTAATTGTTCATGTATCACAAAGCGCAGACTACAAATAATGCTGGAGCTATGGGAATGTGTTTTACATAGAACAGAATATAAATAATGAAGGAGCTTCAGGATGTTGTATTATGAAGAGCAGAAATTAAAATATGCAAAATCTGTGGGAATAATTTTGGACCAGATATTACTTGGTATTGTTTGTAAGGAAATATATCTTAATTTATGGTGTGTGCGAAGATAAAATTTTGAACTAGTTTTTATGTGAATGTATATCCGTTTGGTTCAGCAAAGTAATGTGTCACTTACATAATTAGAGTCAATTAAGATACACGCACTGGTTTAGCTTGAAAACGAATGTGTTGAAGATGCTAATTATTAATCTAAATAATTGTCAGGAATCAGTCTGCACATTATTTTTTCATTCATTTTCTCAGATACATTATACCGTATGTGTCCACAACCTGAGAGCCTTAACCCTTAACCACTTACGTATTTTGACGAAGTTAAATTTAATTAAAGACCTGTCTTACTTAATGCAAGTTTTAAAGGCTTCTTTTTCAACTCTTATATACTGATGAGCAGCAAACAGTATAAAACCTGAACAGACTGCGAGTTACTCACAAGCTGTTCTGGTTTGCACTTAGCCATTTTGACTTTGCTTCTGAGTGGGAAAGAGTTAAATAATTGCATCTCTATCATATCATTGTATCTCCCTTATATCATTGTGTCTCTCTCATATGATTGTGTCTCCCTCATATCATTGTGTCTCTCTCATATCATTGTGTCCCTCTCGTATAATTGTGTCTCCCTCATATCATTGTGCCTCCCTCATATAATTGTGTCTCCCTCATATAATTGTGTCTCTATCATATCATTGTGTCTCCCTCATATAATTGTGTCTCTGTCATATCATTGTGTTCCTCTCGTATCATTGTGTCTCCCTCTTATAATTGTGTCTTTCTCATATCATTGTGTCCCTCTCGTATCATTGTGTCTCACTCATATCACCATGACCTAGTAGAGACTGGCTCAAGTGCCATGGTAAGGACATCGAGGTCACATCACCGCTCTTATGGTTATGCTAATCTGGTGAGTTTCAATAGTATATTCATGGTCTAAGGTGCTCACATAAACATCACCAAAGTTTTTGTTAATTGCGATGATCCTCTAAGCTGGCACGATGGCTGGGCAACCTTATAACTGCAGTGATAAATAAAATGAAAAAAATAATTCTTATTGTGCAAATGAATACGCCCCTTATAGATGTTGCAGAGTTCCACCACATCGGAGGGGGTTAGGGTTAGCCTATATAACCCTAACCCAGATGAACACGCCCCATATGAATGATTCAGATTTCCACCACCTCGGAGGAGGGGGGGGGGCTTAGGGTAAGCCTATATAACCCTAACCGTAATCCAAATGTACACGCCCCTTATGAATGTTTCAGAGTTTCACCACCTCGGAGGAAGGTTAGGGTTAGCATATATAACCCTAACACCAATATACACGCCTCTTAGGGATGTTTCTGTGTTCCAGCACCTCGGAGGGGGTTTGGGTGAGCCTATGTAACCCTAACCCTAACCTAAATGAACACGCCCCTTTATGTATGTTTCAGAGTTCCACTACCTTGGAGGGCGGTAAGGGTTAGCCTATATAACCCTAACCCTAATCCAAATGAGCACGCCCGCTATGAATGTTTCAAAGTTCCACTACCTTGGAGGGCGGTAAGGGTTAGCCGATATAACCCTAACCCTAATCCAAATGAGCACGCCCCTTACATATTTTTCAAAGATCATCCACCTCGGAGAGGGGTTTTGGTTAGCCTTTATAACCCTAACCCAGATTAACATGCCCCTTATGGATGTTTCAGAGTTCCACCTCGGAGGGCGGTTAGGGTGAATCTTTATAACCCTTACCCAAATGAGAACGCCCCCTATGAATGTTTCAGAGTTCCATCACCTAGGAGGAGGGTAACATTTAGCATATATAACCCTAACCCAAATAAGCACGTCCCCTATGAATGTTTCAGAGTTCCAATACCTCGGAGGGCAGTTAGGTTAAGCCTATATAACCCTTACCCCATCCCAAATGAACATACCCCCTTATGTATGTTTAAGAGTTCCAACACCTCAGATGGCGGTTAGGGTAAACCTATATAACCTTAACCTAATCTAAATGAGCACGCCACTTGTGTATGTTTCAGAGTTCCACTACCTCGGAGGGCGGTTAGAGTTAGCCTATATAATTTTAACCCTTATCTAAATGAACACGCCCTTAATGTATATTTCAGAGTTCCACCACCTCGGAGGGAGGCGAACAGATTGAGACCCAGTCACACACACGTCTCTCGGAAGATATAGACTGCTACTTCCAAGATGGCAAAAGGAAGATTGGTAGGTTCATCATTTATATGTTTAAAAAAGTCTTTAAAAACAATGATCATAAGATGGACATTAACATGCAGGAATAGTGCTCAGAGATTTAATTCAAGCAAATATTTTTTTACTGGGCATGTTCATTTTAAGAAGAGGGTGGAGTAAGTGCATTATTAAAAACAAATCATTAAAAATTTGAAATAAATAATTTATTGACCTGTTTTATATATGCCTTTCACAAATTGCTAAAAAAATAAAAGTTGATGTTTCACGATCATTGTGTGTTAACTTTACATGACCAAATTGTGCTAACACAGCATGTTACAAATTGTGGGGTCATTAAATAATCATGTAATTTATTGAGTCAAATCATGTAACTAATTGAGTCGCATGGCTTTCATGTTATTTTGCTGATCTCATTAACTTCTAAGTAAGAACTTCTTAAAGAACACAGCAATATTTTCCCTACTTTATTTAGTTCTCGAAAACGACACTTGTCCCCATTGCTGTCCAAAAAACCTTTGAAGGTTTCCAGAACAAAATGTGTTTGGGGGGGGGGGGGGTAAGTCAATGCAACTTTCAGTTAATTTCCTTATGCAGCTCTATGGCTTGAACCAAACTTCAAAAAATATTGACAACGTGAAAACACTTAAAAGTATTTGTTTTCAACAAATAAAATAAACCAATTCCTAATTTAAGATGTCACTACGCAAATATTCCCAATTTCAGTTTTTTCGCGCTACTTTTTCCCAATTCGGTTGGTACGAAGTACTTTTCCCAATTTGGAAAAAAAACATACGCTGCAACAGCTTTTCGGAGCTTATTTGCAACAGCTTCTGATAGCTAATTATGTTCATCTATATAAGCGATGCTTCATCTTCCAGCCATCAGAACAAGTATGATAAATATAACGAAACACACATTTAATAAGTTACCCAAGGGTATAGGTACTGGGGAGGAGTGGACAGTGTTCACCACTTGTGGTCAACGATTATTTCCCGCCTAAGGCGGATAAATTTAGAATTGGAGTTGTTCGTCAATCTGATAACTTGAGTTAAGTGTGCAAAAATGATAATGATGCAAACGTATTAGGGAAGTATTTGTATATTTCATGTTTTCAGTGGTGCAAATTAGAAACATGAACTTTATTGAAAAGTGACATTAATTTACGTTAAACTTGTGAGAATTAAAATGTTGGATATTTCATGCATTGGGTACAGGCCCAGGAAAATGACATCAAATAAAGGAGCAACGTTATTGAAAAATGTGGCTTAATGCACATGCATTAAGAGTTGTCCCATATTAGCCTTTGCAGTAATTACAGGCTAAACGGGGCAGACACTTTCTTCCTAGACTAGACTTTTGTTAAAAAGAGACTAACTTTCAACAAAACATTCTGTAAAAGCAGAAAGTTTCTTCCCTGATTAGCCTGTCACTGTGTTGACTGTCCAGGCGATGAGGAAGACATGCACATGCCTAAGTCTCATGTTTCTCTCATTGCAGATTTCATGTTGGTCTATAAGGAAGACATAGGCCAGCCTAAGTCTCATGTTTCTCCCATAGCAGATTTCATGTTTGTCTATGAGGAAAACATAGGCCAGCCTAAGTCTCATGTTCTCTCATTGCAGATTTCATGTTGGTCTATGAGGAAGACAAAAACCAGCCCAAGTCTCTTGAGACTCAGAAGGTATCAACTGATCACAAGAGATACACGTTACTGGAAAGTCTGCGCAAGGCTGGACTGGAGATGGAGGAGGTTTGTACATCAGGGCCCGGGCTAAAAGCTATGTGTGGAAATCATAAGGAATTTCAACACATATTTATATCTCTTCCAATCTTGTACATGTATATTGGTATTTTACATTACAATGAGGCGTGCACAGATTGCTAACATGCTTATTTATGAGCAGCGCTGATGGAAAACAAGTGTCATTCCATATAGGCCTGTACAGTTTCATATAGGCCTGTACAGTTTCATATAGGCCTGTACAGTTCCATATAGGCCTGTACAGACTGCACGGGCCAATCTGGGAAAACACCTTACGCACATGCATTCAGCCTTATATTCCGACAACGAGTCTTAATGTCCATTCCACCTATGTTCAACTTAAGATTTACTTAAATGTTTTGTGACTATTGGCCCTTGGTCATATCTATGATCATTCTGTACATGAAATTTTGTTTTAGTCTGAATTCAAAAGCAAATATCAGCTGATATAATTATTCGCATTAGTCAATATTTGAGATTGATAATGTAGAATGTAGCCGTAGGGCCAGAGTGGAGTTTCTCAAAAAATATCTTTGTTCATGTAGCACTTAGGCGATTATTGACATCTTTTGTTGATTATTGCATTAAGGCAAGCAGTAACAAATCATTAAGAGCCGATGGGTACTAAACCTTTGAGACTTACATCATTGTTATTAGAACCCCTGTGACTTGCACCCTTGTTGTTAAAACCACTAATCCTACCACCCTTGTTGTTTAAACCACTGAGACTTACACCCTTGTTGTTGAGACCACTGAGACTTGTTGTTAAACCCATTGAGACTAACACCCTTGTTGTTAAACCCATCTGAGACTTACATCCTTGTTGTTAAAACAACTGATCCTAACACCTCTGTTGTTTAAAACACTGAGACTAACACCCTTGTTGATGAAACAACGTAGGCTTACACCCCTATTGTGAAACCCACTGAGACTTATATCCTCGTTGTTTAAACCACTGAGGCATCCACCCTTGTTCTTAAAACAACTTAGGCGTACACCCTCGTTCATAACCCGATTGAAACTTACACCCTCGTTGTTAAACCCATCTGAGACTTACACCCTTGTTGTTAAAACCTCTGATGCTTACACCGTTGTTCTTAAAACAATTGAGACTATAACCTTGTTGTGAAAAACATTTAGGCATATACTCTGGTTTGTATAACCACTGAGGCGTACACTCTGGTTGTTATAACCACTGAGACTTACACCCTTTTTTCGAAAACCACATAGGCTTACACTCTGGTTGTTATAAACACTGCGACTTACACCCTTGTTGTGAAAACCACATAGGCTTACAATCTAACTGTTATAACCACTGTGAATTACACCCTTGTTGTGAAAAGCACATAGGCTTACAATCATATTGTTATTACCACTGAGGTTTACACCCTTGTTGTGAAAACCACTTAGGCTAACACTCTTGTTGTTATAACCACTCAGACTTACACCCTTGTTGTGAAAACGAATTAGGCTTCCATTCTGGTTGTTATAACCACTTACACTTACATCCTTGTTGTGAAATATACTTAGGCTTTTACTCGGTTTGTATAACCACTGAGACTTAACCCTTGTTTTTAAAACCACTTAGGCTTACACTCTGGTTGTTATAACTAATGAGACTTTCACCGTTGTTGTGAAAACCACTCAGGCTATCACTCTGGTTGTTATAACCACTGAGGCTTACACCCTTGTTGTGAAAACCACGAAAGCTTACACGCTGCATGGTTGTTAAAAAACGAAAC
The DNA here is from genome assembly GCF_020536995.1 of Dreissena polymorpha. Classification (NCBI taxonomy): domain Eukaryota; kingdom Metazoa; phylum Mollusca; class Bivalvia; order Myida; family Dreissenidae; genus Dreissena; species Dreissena polymorpha. Next base: position 39,626,912 of record NC_068362.1, on the reverse strand, counting down.
ACTTTACTGCATAGTACACTTGATGCCAACATCAATTACACATATTCGCTACTAACAAATGATTTTCATCCCGTTTGATTTACATCAGGTAAGCATGGACCACACACATAAATTTAATGTATTTCTTAATAATGTTCCTCATATATTAAATAATTGTTTACACAAGTTACTTTCCTTTGATACGTGAAACGCATTTAAAGATAAGTTACTTCCTTTGTCGATATATGTTTGTTATCAAAGTGGTTATCGAGGCTAGACAACATTAATCATGCCTTCATGATAGGGAATATAATATCTGGTCTACTATAGAAACGGCCAACTACACTACAGGTTGAGTCATAAATTCACAACCTTTGATCAATCAGATGCATGAGTATAACATTACCTGTTCATTTGACGACGTGCTTAAGTTCAAGGCATAAGTAGCCATAAGTGCAATGAGAGTCAATCATCTATGCGCTATATCCGATTGTTACGCTGGGGTGATCCAAACCATGTTCGATAACTTTGACGCCGATATTTCGTCTCAGAATAGTACAGTGTCTACACACTCACTGGCGATGGTGATGATCATGGTGGCGATTATGATCTTCCTCTTAAGACAGCATTGAACATACAACATACACCAAATTCAGATATGGTCAATCCGAGAGAATATGCAATTGATATTGAGCGTGTTCAAGGACCAAATAAACCACATATTCCAGTAGACTGGCTGTGTCCGCGAATCTTGCGAAACTAACTGACTTTGGATTTCTTCAAGATTCACTTACCCATAGATTTCTTCAAGATGCACTTACCACAGAGTCATGTCCTGAATATATTCGATATAAAACAGGCTGTGCCGAGAACAGAACATACGATCAAACCCAAGACAAAAATAGATTATTTACCACTTAGAGATACGAAACCTGCTGACCCAGACACGATTATGACATCTCCACAAAAGGCCAAAGTATTATCATCACAGTATGGTAAGAACTTAATTGTGCTTACAGGTGATCTACAACTATATATAGTTACAGTAAATATTATCTGGGCATACCCACAACCGTTTAAGGACGTAATACTACGTCTTGGTGGTGTACACTTCCTAATGAGCTTTGTGGGATCAGTGGAAACGCTTATGGCAATTAGTGGGTTGAACGTGTAACGTAATACATCAATTAAAATGGGTCGATCTGACACGAACAGTTAAAACGTAAAACATTGATGTATAACAGACCTTTGATGTAAGAAAGTTTTGCATAGTGACATTAAACCCAATTGTCGGAAACTCAAAGATCATACGTCACAGTGATCAGAGTGCAAGATTGTAGACACCAACGTGTATGACATTAATCTCATTTATTCAAGATTGATTGTCTTACAAGCTAGTTCTGAGGAAATTGACACTAACAGTGTACTAAACAAGTTATTAGCTGAAGACCCTACGGCTATGTTAACTTAAACAGGGGAACTCAGAAAAGGAAAAAACAAATCGTTGCTATAGAATTAATTAAAAGTAGAAGTGTCTGAGTGGCACATTGAAATCCAGATCGCATGTTCAGTAAAAGATGGATCTGCTGCATGACTATATTGACATCTTAAAGTCTCGTTTAAGACAAAATCTGAATAATTATGATGTATACTTAGTGTTTTACCGAAAGATGGAGTTCAGCACCAAGAATGTGGTGACAGGTAGAAAATTGAATGCATAATGGTGCAAAACTTACGAGTCACCACAAAAAGTTTTACAAGGTATCACTGAGAACACAACAACAGCAGATCTCTCTGATTTGTTAAGCTTTATGCACGGATAAACAAAATGAACTCGTCTGCACTCAACCAAAAATATTAGTCGTTACAGGATATCATGATTCGCCCACTGAAATATATAAAGGTGTCAGAATCAATCGAGCTGATAAAAAAAACCACTAAAAAGCTTATGTTATTACGATAAAGTAAATGGTTGATGCTGTAGAATCAGAACACCCTAGCATTTCTGTAGTTACTGATAATACAGACGTGGTTGTTTTGTTCCTGAAACTTTCATTATTTGTAATCTTGGTATACCAGTGAGAGACAGAGCAGTTATAGACATTGGCAAAATTACCAAATATCATAGAAATATCGCGACCAACTTGCTGCCTGCTCACACTATCTCTGAATGCGACACTGTAGCATAGTTTGGGATCGGTAAGGGAATATTTTTTAAGATCCTGAGCGCAAGCAACTCCATCAGACTGTTAGGCGATATGACAGCTTGTATGAAAGAAGTTGTGAAGGAAGCATCCAGATTTGTCTAAGCATGTTATGGAAAGCATGATACCGATGAAATGTCTATTACAAGAAATTTCCTTTTGGCAGCCAGGGAAGGCAAGTCGGGTAAGACAATGCCATCGCTAGCAAGCTTGTCGCCAACCATGGAATCAATCCATAAAAATGAGAAAAGTGCTCACATACAGGCGTGTATGTGAAAACAGGCATTAGATGCTGAACCCCCATATCTGTATCCGTGTTGTTATGGTTTGCGAATAGACGAGACGCAAACACCATTTTTACCATTACAATAGCATCAAATGGTGCTTAAGCTCCACCCAATGTGCTCAAATGATAACATGGGGGTGTACAAGCGATAACCCATGTTAAACCCTTTGGTGCTTATGTAATAAAGCGCGACTACCATATACTGTCTTTTGTGCTTGTCAAAATGTTCAGGTTGATATAATACAATGTAGACAAATCAAAAATAAAAGATGCCCCTTAGATAACTTACTTTGTTGATGAGAAAGGAAAGATGGGGGAAAATAGTGTATTGCGTTATTTGATTGTTGGAATGAAAGACAAACATACGAACTGAACTAATATTGACACTAGAACAACACTCTGTGCTAGACAACAACTCACAACATGTGCTTAACTAGTATACATACTACATTATACCATGATTATTTTAAAGTGTGACCTGATCATGACCTTTGTGAACAAACGTAGAATTATACGTATTATGATATTTTAATTGATATATACTGTGCTTTATGCCATTTATGACACCGGATTATGTTCAAAGGACAAATCATACCTATGACTTTATAGTTGCTGTTGCTGTACACAAATTATATAACTTTTCTCCAATGGTCAGGATTAAGTCGATATGTTCTTGTTTTACTGTACTATGCACATGTATTATTCAAACTTAGTTTATCGAAGACTTTATTAAAGACTTAATTGCTACTAAATTGTAGTATTTTACCATATTCATTATTGTTGTGAGAAATATTGGATATGATCTTTGGGTTAGGGACAATTTTGTGGCAGCCATATTGATTCTGGCAACAATTTAGGACGCCATCTTCATGTATGTTTATAACACATGTTCAAACTTCCTTATTAGTATCTAACATGTATACCAATATCAAAAATGACGTTATTATACATAAAATAATGCATATCTATATGTTAAAAGAATAAGACTGAACATGGCCGCCAGCTTGGCTGCCATCTTGAATTTCTCTAAATCCCCAAAGATACCAGTCCGGCATTATTTGGATTCTTCATCAGTAATATGTCATCGAAAAAAAAAACACTTAAACATTTACTATTCACATCAATGTCGGGTTTAGTGAAACATGGCCACTTAATGTCGGACAAAACGGTCTTTAATTTATGTTGATATATTCTAATTTACGAACGCGTCAGAATCCGTTTCTGTGCGGGAAATGGTTAATCAAAGCATATTTGCTGCACTCTGAGGAAATGGGGCATGTGCTTCCTAGTGTCATCCTAGATTAGCCTTTGTGGTCCGCACAGGCTAATCAGGGATGACTTTTTCCGCATTAACTGGATTGTCGCTAAGAAGAGACCTTTAAATGAAAAAAAGCGAAAAGTGTCTTCCCTGATTATCCAGTGCATACTGCGCAGGTTAATCTTGGAATACACTTTACGCATTAACATTAAGCCATATCAAGGATCATATAGATGGAACCTGTTTTACGCCAGTGTGTTGTTGGTTACCCAGTGGATACCATTTTGACAACAGTGTGCTGTTGGTTTCCAAGTGGATACCATTTTTACAACAGTGTGTTGTTGGTTTCCCATTTAGTACCATTTAAAAAAAACACAGTGTTTTGGCTTCCAAGTGGATACCATTTTTACAACACTGTGTTGTTGGTTTCCAAGTGGATACCATTTTTACAAAGTTTGTTTTATTTTCAGCCTTCAGAGGCTGGTAGTGGTATTGTTTTTTTTAGAAACCTTGTTTGACCTACTAATTGTTTATAATAATAATTCAATATTACTCCAGCAGCTGGAGTTTCACTTCTTTATATTGCATTGCACAACAGTTTGATGTGTGCTGCGTGGATGCAGTAGCGTGTATCCCCGTACATATCTTCGATGTTGTTTTATTTTCAGCCTTCAGAGGCTGGTAGTGGTATTGTTTTTTATTCTTTTTAGAAACCTTGTTTGACCTACTAATTGTTTATAATTATAATTAAAGACTACTCCAGCAGCTGGAGTTTCACTTCTTTATATTGCATTGCACAATAGTATGATATGTGCTGCGTGGATGCAGTAGCGTGTATCCCCATACATATTTTCGATTTTGTTTTATTTTCAGCCTTCAGAGGCTGGTAGTGGTATTGTTTTTTTTAATTATTTTTAGAAACCTTGTTTGACCTACTAATTGTTTATAATAATAATTCAATAGTACTCCAGCAGCTGTAGTTTCACTTCTTTATATTGCACTGCACAACAGTTTGATGTGTGTTGCGTGGATGCAGTAGCGTGTATCCCCGTACATATCTTCGATGTTGTTTTATTTTCAGCCTTCAGAGGCTGGTAGTGGTATTGTTTTTTTATTATTTTTAGAAACCTTGTTTGACCTACTAATTGTTTATAATAATAATTCAATACTACTCCAGCAGCTGGAGATTCACTTCTTTATATTGCATTGCACAACAGTTTGATGTGTGCTGCGTGGATGCAGTAGCGTGTATCCCCGTACTTATCTTCGATGTTGTTTTACTTTCAGCCTTCAGAGGCTGGTAGTGGAATTTTTTTATATTATTTTTAGAAACCTTGTTTGACCTTCTAATTGTTTATAATAATAATTCAATACTACTTCAGCAGCTGGAGTTTCACTTCTTTATATTGCATTGCACAACAGTTTGATGTGTGCTGCGTGGATGCAGTTGCGTGTATCCCCGTACATATCTTCGATGCTGTTTTATTTTCAGCCTTCAGAGGCTGGTAGTGGTATTGTTTTTTAATTATTTTTAGAAACCTTGTTTGACCTACTAATTGTTTATAATAATAATTATATACTACTCCAGCAGCTGGAGTTTCACTTCTTTATATTGTTGGTTTCCCAGTGGATACCATGATTACGCCAATCAGTTATTGGTTTCATAGGAGCGTGTTGTGACAGAGAGGAAGGCCATCACCTATGTGAAGCTGTATGCCCCCTGGGACGTCTGTTGCTTCTACGCTGAGGACTTGTGTATGAGAGCACCCCTACAGGTTAGTAATGCTGTACAATTGATATTATTTTCAAATCGAATTAGTGGGTTGACCAATCAACTAATTTAACCCAAACATATCGGAAATTAACCATGAAATGTACCCTAACACAATGAAAATAAGCACAAAGACATCGGAAAATGACATATGTACATTGCTAAAAATCAGAAAGCCATGCTTGTATTTGTGCTTGAGACGATTCTTTTAAAACACAAACTTTTTATGCTGACGAATATCAATAATTTTACTATTACTCTTTATCTCACATCAGCTCAAAGTGGACATTCTGTTTTGGTGGACCTCGTCGTGCTTTGTTCATCATCAAAATTTATCACGATACAACTGCAGAGGAAACATATGTTTTATCTTGATGAAACATCGGCAAGATTGTCTTTTTTACAATATTTAGCAAAGGTCAAACCTAAGTCACATGTCCAAAAGCTAGGTCACCAGGTTAATCTTAAAAAAATCTTAAAAAATATTGCAACCACTATAGAAAACACATATATGACAAAATCTTGATTCAACATGATCAGAATGTTTTTCTTCACAATAATTAGGCAAAGTGGGATTTGGCAATCAGTTTAAATCTTACCGATCTAGAAGCCGTATTTATTGCTCAATCTTGATGAAACATTGTCTGAATTTTTATTTTCACAATTAAAATGACCTGTTCGAATATGGATTAAGTAGTTTCGTAAACTTGGCCACCAGGTCAAGTTTTCAACAATGTGTTCACCTCTTAACTCAGGTCAGTGCTTTAGTTTCACCATGGCACTCTTTGTTTCATGGTTTAAGTTAAGGAAGGTTTAAGTTGTATATTGTATATAGGACACAGAGAGGCAATATGTTTTTAGTGTGATAATGTGTTTTATTATATACCTGTTTAATGCTTTTAACATAATACAGCTTGTATAGATCTCTGAAATAAATCCCATATTACGCTACTCGTTGTTTTCCGATTCCGTATTACTATGCTAGCCGGACTACTTTCTTCAACCCATTTAATGACGTCACATTACTCGCACCGAAAATAAGAAACCCCTATTTTATATTACGATATATATTACGTAGTACATCGTGTAAAGTCATTTCTGTGACGAAACACAATAGTTTTATTTAAACTCTCTGGAATTAAAGGACCTGTCGGACGTGGTGTTTTTTAACAGTAAACTGTTTGTTTAAAACATCAAACGAATGAAAAACGTATTTCGGAGTGTGTGTTTATCATGCCTTAATGTAAATTTCTGTAGGAATACAATAAAACAAATAGTGTGGTTTAAATATGTTTCGATAAAAACATGGAAGAATAGAAGTAGAAGTGCATATGGTTTCAACGTTTTTGTTATAAACCTTGGATTAAATTTGTCAACTTAATTGTTATAAACACTCTATTAATAAGATAACGATGTCATTAAGGTAAGCGTGTCGGAAACCTGTGTTTTCCCGGTTCAATGTTTACACGTTAATTAACATAAACTGTTATTTTGTTTGACATTGTCAGGCGCACCCAATCCCATCTTCAGATTGTTCTGACACGATTCTGAAGGCTCTCAACATCCCCAACATGATGCATGTGGAGGTACCCAACAAACCACTCGATGTCTACACATGCCCCTTTAAAAAGTCCAAACTCAACAGGTGGGTAATGCACAACAGTTACTAGAAAGATTGTGGAGTGATGTTCAAAACTTTGAAATCTGTAAAACTATAACTGTCATACAATGACCTGCGTATTTAAAATTGGGTTAATGGGGTCTTGAAATGCATCTCTCTACCAGTTAAATGTTACATAAATTTCTCAAATCTTCTTCGCACAAAATGTTACACATTGATTGTATGCCCCGGGTAGCGTTGTTTTTAGCAGACAGACTATGCTTCTGTCAGTCCATCTGTCCGTCCGTCCATCTGGTATTGTGCTCCAGGAGGTTTTACTCCTTTCAGATATTTACTTAATTTTTGGTATGTGAGTCTACCTGCATAACTTACAGATCAAGTTCGAGTTTCGTTTTGGTCAGTTTACTTTTGAAGAAGTTACTGGAGTTTGACTTATTATTTTAATACCACTATTTGGGATTTGTTTTCAAAATGCTTTCAGATGTTGACTTTATATTTTGTCTTTGAGTATACTACATCAAGTTTGATTTTCTTTCCAGTCTTTTGATTTGTTTGCATAATTATGGGCTTTGGACCTAACAATTTCTCTAAACGTGCATTAGGTGGCATTGTGTTTCATAAACACAGCTCGTGTTTAAATTAAGATAGATGAGTGGATGGAATATGATTGTATAGATGAATGGATTGGGTTCCATTGAATTGGTGGATTGGTGGATGTATGTGTTAGAATGGAAATAATGGATTCATGAGCGGATCCAAGTAAGAATGATTGAATTGTTTGACTGAAATGCATTGATGGACGGATGGATGGAAAATAGTATTGATAGATTGATAGAAAAATGATGGGTATGTACATGTTGTTTTTAAGTTGTTGTCCATACTAATATGCTTCCATCCTCACACTAGATGTGTTTTCCATATGCAGGTTCTTCCCTTCCACTCACTCGATGTTTTTTCCATATGAAGGTTCCTCCCTTCGACACACTATATATGTTTTTTATATGCAGGTTCTACCCTTCCTCACATTAGATGTATTTTCCATATGCAGCTTTCTCCCTTCCAAACACAAGACGTGTTTTCCATATTATTACTATTATTATACCGGATTTATATAGCGCCCTTTTCATGCAAGAGTGCACGTTCAAAGGCGCTTTACATAAGAACATTTAACGTATCACAGGTTCGAATTCATTTTACAGCACTGTTTCAAAAGAATCGATCAAAACTACTCTATTATACCTATACCATATGTACTACGATAAAACATGCACAGTAACCATATATTAGAAAGATCAACAAGACGCTATAAAACAACCCTATGTGTATAGCTATAAGACAATGAAACAATAAAATCTAAAACTTGAACTATAAGTACTACATAAAAAACATCATGCACAGTAACCATAGATAAGAAAGATCAACAAGACAAAACAGAGACAAAACAGAGACAAGGGTTACGTCAGGATACCATAACCACGAGCCCACAAGCCCCCAAGGAATAATTATGCTTCCTTTAAAAGGGTAAGTTCAAGTTCATGCTGATTTGGGCAAGGGTAAAGTCAGGATACCATTACCACGAGTCCACAAACCCCCAAAGGGGTTATTTCCAGTTCCCACAAAGGAATAATTATGCTTCGTTTAAAAGGGGTTTTTCCAGTTCGTGCTGATTGAGATTTTATATAAAGAAATGAATAAACCACTGCTTATATTGCATAAGATTGGAGGAAGAGATGAGTTTTCAATGCCTTTTTGAAGGAATTCAGGGTTGAAGAACCTCGAATGTTTGATGGAAGTGAGTTCCAGAGTTTTGGAGGAGCGTACATGAAACTTCGCTCTCCGTATCATACGGATTTAATCTTCGTTGGAATCACTAATGAAGTCGCTTCGTTCTTTGATATACAGGCGATTTTCCATTTAAGGCTTTGAACGCATTGGTAAGTATTTTGAATGAATTCTTTTTTCTACTGGGAGCCAGTGTAATTCTTTTAGGATCGGTGTTCTATGACTATAGAGGGATGTTCTTGTTATAACACGCGCCGCAGTGTTTTGAACATTTTGTAGTTTCTTGATAGCTGATGTTTGTGTTACATACAGCAATGCATTGCAATAGTCTAGCCGAGGTGTGACAAGTGAATTGACCAAGGATTTTGTGGCATTTGGTGTTATATATTGTCTGATGTGACCTATTTGCCTAATCTGACCGAAACATGATCTAATTATAGCATTAATATGGTGTTCCATGTTCATTCTCGAATCAAACCGAGCACTTAGATTTTGAACATATTGCGATGGTTTAATTGTCGAGTCCCCTACTTTAACAGTTAACCCATCCACGAAATGCGTTATCTCGACTTAAAAATACTATGACCTCGGTTTTATCGGTGTTAAGTTTAAGCATATTTGTATTCATCCACGAAATGATATATCGGAGGCACTTTTCAACTCGATTAAGTGTTTCGTTTTGGGCTGCTCCATCGGTGGGTTCGAAGGAAAGGTAGAGCTGCGAGTCATCGGCGTAGGAGTGATGCCCGAGACCATGTGTTTTGCAAATTTTCCCAGCAGGTTTAGTATACATGGTGTAAAAGTTTGGGCCTAACACAGATCCCTGGGGTACGCTGAAGGTCAGCAGCACTGGTTCTGATACCTTGCCGTCAATGTTCACCGTTTTGAATCGGTTAGATAGGTAAGAAGCTACCCACTGTAGTGGTTTTTTAGCAAAGCCAAACTGTTGTTCGAGGCGGTTTAAAGGGTTTTGTGGTCGATGGTGTCGAATGCAGCAGAGGGATCCAGCATAACAAAGACAGTGACATTTTTCTTATCTAATGATTGAAGGACATCGTTATGATCTTTTAATAAAGCTGTTTTTGTTGAGTGGAACTTCCTGGTTTTCTTCATTTAAATTGTTTTTTGTCAAATGTTAATCTATTCTTTTGCTGACAACTTTCTCCAATAATTTTGAAACATATGACAAATTCTAAACCGGGCGATAGTTTTGTAGTGTTTCTTTATCTAAGGTGGGCTTTTTCAATAAAGGTCTTATACGTGATGTTTTAAAGGATCTTGGCACACTTGCTGTTTCAATCGAAAGATTGATGATTTTTGTCAGTATTGGTATCAGTTCATTTTTGCATTATTTCAGTAGCCAAGTTGGAATAGGGTCAAGCTCGCAAGATTTATTTTGAGATTGCATGATGATTTTGACTTCTTCCTCCGTTGTCGGACGGAAATGTGCCAATATGCATGTTTCTCCTGTTGGGTTATTATTATTTCTCTGTTTTGAATTTGAATGAGAAAGGGCGTGTTCAGAAATATCTTTTCTAATACCTTCAACTTTACCTAAACAAAATCATTGAAATCTTGTGCTAACTCATCGGACGTTTTGCCTGACGGGAGAGCTATTTCAGATAGGCCATTCAGTAAGTGTTTTGTGATTTTGTACATGCTCTTTTGATCATGGGCACAGGATGTTTTTTTATCTGAATAAAAATCTACATGTGCTTTTTTCAACATTTTGTTCATTTTGGCGCAGTGTTTCTATAAATGTCATGATCAATAGTGAGTCTCAATTTTAGCCATTTTCTTTCCAAATTTCGTTTGATATGTTCAGCGTCATGAAGCTCATCTGTGTACCACGGGCAAGTCGGCCGCAGGGTTATAGATTTTGTTTTTAGTGGAGCATGTTTGTCTACCAATGCTGAAAGTTTAAAATCATACGTTTGGACAAGGGTTTCAGGGTCATGTATATTTTCAAATTGTATTTCTGACTTTCTGATATCCTGTTTAAATGTTCCAATATTGATATCTCGTAGTTTCCTAAAGGTTACAGTTTTTCTTACCGGAGCTGGTTTTGATGCTCTTGCATTGACGATGACGGCATAATGGTCCTTAGAAATGTTTCCTGAGTTGACTGAAAGTCCAGGATCGGTAACAACTACGTTAGATACCGTATCATCAGTGTCCCTGGTAATCACAACATCCAGAGTGTGTCCTCGTACGTGTGTTGGCTCTTTAACATGCTGCATCATACCAAAGGAATGGAGTATGTTATTGAATTTGAGAGTATCCTTATCAAGACGGATCGTCAAGGTTGAAATTCAAATCGCCGGTCAAAATGATTTTTTTATCTGTTGTTGCATATTTTGATAAAAACTGGTTTCTTCCATTATCACACTACATGTGTTTTCTAAATGCAGCCTTCTCCCTTCCTCACAATTAATGTGTTTTCCATATTCATTTCCTCCTTATTCGCACACTAGATGTGTTCCTATACGCAGGTTACTCCATTCCACACACTATATATGTTTTCCATATTGATTTCAACCCTTCCTCACTCTAGATGTGTTTTCCATATTGATTTTTTCCCTTTCTCGCACTGGATGTGTTTTTCATATGCAGATTCGTCCCTTCAACATTCTAAATGTGTTTTCCATATGCAGGTTCCTCCCTTTATCATAAGGATGTGTTTTCCGAATCCATTTCCTCCCTTCCACAGATATGTTGTCCATATTAATTTCATCCCTTCCTCACATTTAATGTTTTTTTCCATATTGATTTTCTCCCTTCCTCACACTAGATGTGTTTTCTATATGCATATTCGTCCATTCCACACAATAAATGTGTTTTCTATATGCAGGTTTCTCCCTTCCACTCACTAAATGTGTTTTTCATATGCAGGTTCTTCGACCAAATAGATGTTTTTTTTCCATATGCCGATTCGTCCCATCCACACACAATATGTTATTTTGTCCATATGCAGATTCCTCCCTGCCAATCACTCTATATGTTTTTCATATGCAGGTTTCTGGGCAGCAACAATCATGAGACATTTTTCTCATCAACTCAGAGGAGCCGTATTGTGTGGGAGATACTCGCCACAGCAGCTTACGGCAACAGAAAGCGAGCCGAGATAGGGATAGAGCGGCTCATAGAGGAGGGAGTGTACTCTGCCGCCTTTCCTTTGCATGGCGTGAGTAGAAACTGTTGCTTTTATATGGGCATGACGTGAGTAGGAACTGTTGCTTTAATATGAGCCTCGCTTTTAGTAAACCCGGGCTTTATGCATTTGGTTAAAGTGTCAGTCCACATAAGCATGTGCCGTCCATACAGGCGACACATTACGCCTAGAGTACATTTTCTCTTAGAAGAGATTTCATAAACACAATAAATACCATGAAATCTGAAAGTTTTGTCCCTGACTGCACATTCTTTACTGGTACAACACTTAACACACACGATTTCACCCCGGTTTTCCCAGGATGAAGCTCATTGGATATTTTTAATTAATAACAAGAATGAGCTTTTTGGAGATATTTAATTGTCAAGGTAGTAAAATATTGCTTCAAGTATTATTAAGTTCTTAAAAGTCCTGAAAATTTCCAGAAAAGCTGAATGCAATTCTTGTTATTCTGATTTTGTCTGTCTGTCCCTATGATGGTAGACCATCCTTGTTTTGGCTCTTCGGTGTAAAAGTGTAAAAGAAAAGTGTAAAAAGTTCTTTATCAGCCAAATCACTTCCATAAATAGTGAGTTTTTGGTCCTTTAATCTTCTGATATTGGCCTAAAACGCCCATTAACACCTTAAATCAACGAATATTTCGTACAATATTTTTAAAAATACAGTTTACACATACAATCTTTGTTCCTTATAGCAATAGTCATAATTTCAACGCTAGATGCGGTCTGGCAACATAGATTAAAGTGGCCTTTTCACAGATTTTAGCATGTTTTGAAGTTTGTTATTAAATGCTTTATATTGATAAATGTAAACATTGGATATAAAAAGCTCCAGTAAAATATCAAGAATAAAATTTAAAAAAAGTAGGGATGGCAACGAATACCGATTACGGTATTCGAATATTCGGTCACCCTTCCGAACGAATATTCGGATATTCGGTCAACATCTGTTGGAAAAAAGTCAACTTTGTTTACCGTACCATTACTCCATGAATTCTACTTTCGTTTTTACCGGAAGTTCACCGGAAGTGTTTAAATATTGACACAGCGTTGCCGTCGTTAATTCGAAGCTGATGTTGTTGATTACTTTTTATTGTTAAAATTGAATGACAAAAACTGTTTTTAAACTATTATATCGTACATCAACAATAGAACGAGAAACATAATATTACATGACGACAAAATAATTACATGACAAAACAGTTAGATCTACATATAATTAAAGCTGAACTTAAACGAATTACTTAGTATGTACATAGCCACAACACACTTTGAACCTGTTTAACAGACTAAACAGTCAGTCTTTTAAAGTTGCCACGTTTAAAAGACACTTGGATCGGCGACTTCTTATCGGATGATGTCGTGAAATTCTTCCAAGCAGCGGAAGGCGTAGGTGGCATTTTGCTTGGACAGATATTTACTTTATGCGTGTAGCAATTATAATATTTTCAATTAAATGAGGGTGAAATACCAAAAACATGTCTTTAAGTATAATACCTGATTGAATATTGAGTAATTAATTCATGTTTGGACCATTCGATACGCAAATACTCATTAGAGGTTGAGTAAATTATTTTCTAAAAGCTTTTTTGATTGGACAACGTGATTAAAACCATACGATCTGTTTTGTTTTTCACACCAAGTCGGCTCTTTCTTTACTCATTTAATCTTTGATCATTTTAAATGTAATTCGAGTTATTAGATCAATACGAGTCGGTGTTTTAATTGCCATACGGTCTTATTTGTTTTTACACAAAGTTGGCTTTTCCTTTACTCATTTAATCTTTGATAATTTTAAATGTAATTCGAGTCATTGGATCAAGTGCAGGTCGGTGTTTTGATTGCCGACGCGATTTGCGCCTATCATAATTTTGACACAAAGTGTCTTGCTTTGTTAGCGGGATTTATGACCGGTATACTGTCATCACCATAGCGACGCATTAACGCGCCTACCGGAATAAACATTATGACACAAAGAACAACTTTTTTTAACAATGTTTGAAGCAAATTTTACGAATACAAAGTCTTTGAAATTACTGGATTTTTTATTTTTTATTCCGAATATTCGATTCGGAAAACAGTATCCGAATATTCGGTCCGGGACCGAATATTCGGATATTCGGATATTCGTTGACATCCCTAAAAAAAAGAAATGGTAACCATCCTCAGGACGCGAACCACTGACCCCTGGAGTCCTGGTGTAAAAAGTCTTCCACTTAGACCACTCGACTTACCTTCCGGATACAATATCAGACGTATTTTATACTAAGTAATCCTCGTAGTTTCCCAAAATATAACGACAACAACGGAACTCTCCAAATTATTAATTCGTTTCGCGTTGCAACGCTTTATACTTTTCGGGGTTTTAAATCGACAAAAGCTGCATATAATGGCTATTTAAGAGCATGGTAAATGTTTAGTATTACTGTTTCCTCGCATATATCATAACTAAAACGAAAGTTTGCGAAACTAAAACAACTTTTTTTCAAATTTGGCAATTTACCCAAACGTGAAAATGCTTCTTTAAAGGAGAAAAAAATGCTCGTTTTTATTTTATGTGTGGCCATATATTGCATGTGAATTTCCTTCGACAATATCCGAACATTCATGAGCGAACGCGAGATTGATTTGGTCAGTTAATGACAAACACGTTGTGCTTCCGAGTCTGCCTGAAGCCAATCCCATATAAGCCTGTGCGAACTGCACAGGTTAATCTTGAACGACACTTAAGGCAAATGCATTAAGCCTTGTTTTCCCATAGCGAGGCTCATATGTATGTTCCAGAGCCCGTATGAGCTGCCCCGGTACTGCACGGCAAATCTCGTACGAATATTTACGCACATGCACACGCACATGCATTAAGCCCAGTTTTCCCAGAGTGCGGCTCCTATGTATTTACAGGGCCCGTATGAGCTGCCCAAATACTGCAAGTTAGACCCACAGGCTCTCAATCCGCGCCAGGTCTTGTACCACTACTGGGCGCGCTGGTGTACTTGGTACCGATATCAACCCCTCGACCACATCCGAGAGTACTTCGGAGAGAAGATAGGCATATACTTTGCATGGCTGGGTGAGAGTCTCTGAGTTTGCACCCATTTATTTAACCTAGATTTCATCGAAAGCCTTAGGTTTATTGAAACCCTCTTAAGTCCGTTTCCTTGGTAGAACCATTACTTGAAATTAAATTCACAAGCAAGTCTGGCTAAAAACAATGTGAAAACAATAAGAGCAATTTAAGTGGTATTTGAAGGAAACAAAATCAAGTTGGAAGGGGTAAGGTAGTGGTTTAGAATTCCAGGTTGAAGGGGTAAGATTGTGGTTTTAAATGCTCGGTTGGAGGGGTAAGGTTGTGGTTTAGAATGCTAGGTTGGAAGGGTAAGGATGTGGTTTAGAATGCTAGGTTGGAAGGGTAAGGTTGTGGTTTAGAATGCCAGATTTGAAGGGTAAGGTTGTGGTTTATAATGTTAGGTTGGAATGGTAAGGTTGTGGTTTAGAATGCTACGTTGGAGGGGTAAGGTTGTGGTTTAGAATACTAAGTTGGAAATGTAAGGTAGTGGTTTAGAATGCTAGGTTGGAAGGAGGGTAAAGTTGTGGTTTATCATCTGACAATCATTAAAATATTTATAAGCATAAAATTGGTTTTCATTTGAAACCA
The DNA here is from genome assembly GCF_020536995.1 of Dreissena polymorpha. Classification (NCBI taxonomy): domain Eukaryota; kingdom Metazoa; phylum Mollusca; class Bivalvia; order Myida; family Dreissenidae; genus Dreissena; species Dreissena polymorpha. Next base: position 39,611,185 of record NC_068362.1, on the reverse strand, counting down.
AACATTTTCAAATGCAATCCAAAATAAGATTATGTGTCGTGTGTAAATTTCGTCTCCATGCCCCAATGATCAAGGCGACACTTAGTGGACAACGGTCAATTTTTGCCATGACACGGCTTGAATTTTCATGTCCGTGCCATAACTTCGCTTTATATATATATATATATATATATATATATATATATATATATATATATATATATATATATATATATATATATATATATATATGACTTTAAAATTAACTTTTCGCAATTCAAACTCACAAGACAACTTGTTGAGTGTAACACCTATCGCTATACCTAAAAGTTCAAGTTCACACTTGAAGTTCAATTATCATATTTGGCAATGAAACAGCTTGTGCAGACTGTTACTTTGTCACTTATCATGCTATTTTTTAAGTGATTTGATACTAACGACCATCATGACGAAAAGGCATGTCATGTTTAACAGCTTTCACCCTACCTAAAGGTCACGATCACACTTAAAGGTCAAAGGTCTAATTTGGCCATAAAACAACTGTCACGACTGTTACTTGATAGCTCACCATGCATTTTAAAAATAACTTTCCACAAATTACCATTGAGTACTGCATGTATTACCTGTCTCATTATCTCAAAAGTGAAAGTCTTACTAATGGGTCAAAAGTCAAAATTGTCCCCAAAAAATTGGTTTTGTTAGATAAGTGGAGAAGTTGAGTTTTGAGAGAAAAGTGGAATGTGGGGGCATAATTATGCTATGGACGCATTTTTGTTTATTTCTATTAAAAACATTTTAATTTATAGTGATAAAGGTGTAAAATATATATTAGCATTGCTATGGTAAAACGGGGTTTAATGCATTGTTATAAGTGGTGTTCCAGCATAGCTTGTGTAGTCCGCACAATCTAATCAAGGTCAACACTTTCCGCTTTAACTGGATTTTCGCTAAGTATTGTCTTCCGTTTAACAAAAAATACCTTAAAAGCGGGAAATCTCTGATAGCCTTTGTGGACTGCACAGGCTAGTCTTGGACGACACTACAGCAAGGCATATATATTCTTGTTTCCGTTTTATTCAGGTTTTTACACAGCGTGGTTGCTGCCAGCATCTCTGGTTGGCATATTCGTATTCCTGTACGGAGTGTTCACAATCTATGAGAATATACCTGCGTAAGTGTCGCTGCCTATCAGAAAACTAAGGTCAATATTCATGATTGATCCGAATGCTTAAATATGAGAGTATATTATCAATAAGAATACAACTTCGTAAGTGTCCATTGTTAATTAGAAAACACCAGTGTCCACTTTAAGAACACAACCACCTAATTGCTTCTTGATTTTGTAAGCATCTCTTATTATAAATGAATTTGATTATATTGCTCTGTGAGAAGAAATATCTTTCATTCTTTACTCTGGGTAAACTGGGCTTCGTGTGTGGGGGTAAAGTATCTCCCAGATTGTCCTGTGCAGTCCACACAGAGTAACTGGAACAACAGTATATACGCATGCATTAAGCCCAGTTTTCCCAGAACGAGGCTCTTTTTATCTCCTTGCTGATGAGGGTCAAATACGATTTTATCTGTACACATAGGACAATATAGAGCTCATTTAAACACCATCGTTCCTTCCCCACTAACGAGATGCTATATTTGCATCCCAGTAACGAGGTGTTATATTTCCCTCCCCAATAATGAGGTGTTATATTTTTCCCTCCCCAGTAATGAGGTGTTTTATTTCCCTGCCCAGTAACAAGGTGTTATATTTCCCTCTCCAGTAACGAGGTGTTATATTTTCCTCCTCAATAACGAGGCGGGTTTTCCCTCCTCAGTACTGAGGTGTTATATTTCCTCCCCAGTAACGAGGTGTTATATTTCCCTCCCCAGTAACGAGTTGGAATATTTCCCTCCCCAGTAATGAGATGTTATATTTCCCTCCCAAGTTACGATTTGTTATATTCCTTCGCCAGTAACGAGGTGTGTTTCCCTCCACAGTAATGAGTTGTTTTATTGTCCTCCCCAGTAACGAGGTGTTATATTCCCTCCCCGTTAACGATGTGTAATATTTCCCTCCCCAGTAATGAGGTGTTATACTTCCCTCCCCAGTTAAAAGGTGTTATATTTCCCTCCATAGTAACAAGGTGTTTTTCCATACCCAGTAACGAGGTGTGTTCGTCCAATCAGACCTATTAGATGTGTCCACTCTGTGATGAGAACATCGGCTGCCCATACTGGTTCCTCTCTGATGTCTGCATGTATATCCGGCTCGCATACTTGTTTGACCATCCGGGAACCGTCTTCTACTCTATATTTGTGTCATTCTGGGGTAAGTTTAATTAGGCCTGTTTAGCGGATACCATTTTGATTCTCAGACTTAAGAGTGACCATTCTTTATTGTTAAGTATATCTTGACACTAAACACCTAACATTATATAATGCCTTATTCAAAACAATGTTTATATTTCATAAGCAGCATTTAATGTGAGATTTCTTGGTTGTAAGTTTATTCTTAATACTTAAAAGCAAGTATTGTGAGTTTTTTGTTAATACTTAAAAGCAAGTATGTGTTGGTGAACACTGGCCCTGTTTACGGGATACTAGGTTTGTCTTGAAGATAAACGGGATTTGTAGTGAGTCTTGGAAAACCTGAACAACAGGTCTTTGTTAATTGTTTGGTTTTTCATGCCAAGCAAATTAACGTGACTTAAATAAACACTTGCCTTGCCTCAATCAAATATTGCCTTGTACATGATTTTGTCTTTATACTGAAAATCAGTGTAATTCATATTGTACTCTATAATTACATTTTCGATAACATAATTGTACTAATTGGTTCTTACTGTTATTCACTTATTATGTTGTTTCAGACATTGAGACACAGCATTATGCTAGTTTAATGGTATGTTAAAGAAAACTGCTGAAGCTATTCATAAAGTTCTTATATGAGTCTTGCTGTGGGAAAACGGAGCTTAATGCATCCGCGTAAAGTGTGGTCAATGTTAAGCCTGTGCTGTCCACACAGTCTTATCAGGGCGAAAGTTTCTGCTTGTATGGAATATTTCTTTTAAAAGAAGTCTCTTCTTAGTAAAAATGTAGTTAAGGAAGAAAAGTTAGTCCCTGATAAGCATGTGCCCACTGCACGTGCTAATCTGCGACGACGCTTTACGCACATGCATACATTCCAGTTTTCAGAGAACGCCGCTACTGTTCTCTTCAAGTCTTTTAAAGTTCAATTTCTGTAATGCAGCAGTAACCTTTCTGGAGTACTGGAAGCGTAAGAATGCGAGCCTGGCCCATCTCTGGGACGTGTCGGACTATGCGGAGATAGAGGTTAGAGTGATAACTCTGTATTGTATAAGAGAAGTAACTTAACCAAAGGGACGTTACTTCTTAAGGGATGTCACTCTTGTAAAAAGGAAGAATATTTTCTTAAGTAAAGTTACTAATAAGAGGAAGTAACTTTACTTAAGGGAAGTTACTACTAAAGGAATGTTAAAATACAAAGGAAAGTGACACCTTAAGGGTAGTACCTACTGAAGGGAAGTATGTACTAAAAGGAAGTACCTACTAAAGGGATGTACATCACAATATACTAAACATTTTCTTATCAAATCCAATGTTAAGGCAATAACTTTAACAAAACATCTAGTCAAACTTTTGCGCAGAGTGACCCTCATAACCATGTCAAAGAACATTTCACGCAAAATTGATTTTAACAATACAAAGATAGGTCATGCGATATGTAAGAAGGAACTTGACCCAAATCAACGGTCACTGCTTTACGGCCATCTGTTAACCGGAGTATCTCCAGTTTATAAGGGTTTCCCTCCATCTGTCAAAGTCCTATGTAGTCTCCAACATTCAAGCAAAAGAGTGAATATCTAGAAAACAACAATGTTTTCCCTACCACATGCACAAAGAAATATTCTAAAATAAAGAAATGGCAAGTGCCCCTATATATAATCATGTCTTCAAATAAATGATGTTCATGTCTTGAGAGCGTATAGAATTGCACACCAAAAATAATTAGTATACAGGTACCTCTTGCTACCAAAGGGAAGTAACTACTAATTGGAAGTTACTACTAAAGGAACGTTACTCTACTAAAGGAAAGTAACTACTAAATGAATGTCAGTTATTAAAGAGAAGTTACGACTAAAGGGATGTTTAACTACTAAAGAAAAGGAACTACTAAAGGGAAGTTATTACTGATGGAAATTAACTACTAAATGGAAGTAACTACTAAAGGATTGTTACCATACTTAAGGGAAGTATATACTTAAGGGAAGTTACTTCTAAAGGAACGTTACAATACAAAAGAGAAACTAAAGGGAAGTAACTTTGAGAAAAGGAAGTAACTACTAAAGGGAAGTCATTACTAAAGGAATGTTACAATACAAAAGGGAAACTAAAGGGAAGTAACTTTGAGAAAGGGAAATTACTACTTTAGGAAAGTAACTACTAAATGAATTTTACTCTTCTTAAGGGAAGTAATCACTAAAGGAATGTTTATATACTCAAGCTAAGTAACTATTAAAGAAATGTCACTATACTTAAGGTAAGTTACTACTTCTGTAATTATGTTCTGTCTAAGGGGCAGTACCTTAACATGGGTAACACATTCCTTTGACTGAGATCAGAAATTGTGGGATTTTAAATGGTATTGTTGGGATTTTGTATTTTGTTTAAAAACATAGTTAACTTTGTTTGTCTTAGTATAGCCATCGTGTACGTATGCCAGTATTATCACGAAAAAGGAACTTATACAAATAAATTTCTTATGTACTATTCCTCAAATAAAGAACAGAATACATTTAGAATTATTTTTTTCATTAAAATGAAACCATAATCCAGTTGTATGCAATTCCAGTTTGTATATATAAATCTTTGTTAACAGTGTCAACACTCTGCATTTGAGCCTCGCTCTTGGACAACGGGGCTAAATTCATGTGAGTTAAGTTTTTACCAAATTAGCCTGTAGATTCCTCAGAGGCTAATTTTGGACGACCTTTTCTGCTTTTATTGTATTTTAAGTTTAATGCAGGTCTCTTTAAAACAAAAATCTAGTTACGGTGGAAAGTGTCGTCCCAGATAAATCTGTGTGAACTGCAGATGTTAATCTGGGACGACACTTTACATACATGCATTAGGCCCAATATTCCAAGATGAAGTCTCATTGCTAACACAACAGTTCCCGTGGTATTTCACAGTTCCCGTGGTATTTCACAGTTCTCGTGGTATTTCACAGGAGCGACCGCGCCCTGAGTACGCTGCAAAGGCTCCTACATACGAGGAGAACCCGATCACCCGCGTCAAGGAGCCGTACTTTCCACCACGCAAACGCCTTCCCAGAATCCTGTCTGGGATCGCTGTCATTATCATCATGGTAAGTGTGTCAGATGGTAATCTCTGGCGCCAATGGTTTAGGAGATGCATGAATAAGCAAGTCAACGATTAATAAAATCTGGTTTCTGTTATTTCAATTTCAACAAAGTCGTGGTCGTTTGTCGCACCTCAGAAGTATTTTTGGTTTATTCATTCATCTCCACAAAAGGTTGTTGGATAGACCCCTGGTATAATAAACTTAATGTTGTTGAATAGAGTGAGAACTTGTATAGTAAACGTAATATTGTTGAATAGCGTAAGATCGTGTATAATAATTCATGGGTTAAGGTAAGGATTTCAACACAATTCTATTAAATAAAGTGCAACATTCAGTGAATTTGCCTATCCGGCTCAATAAGTTAAACATTTTAATTATGATATTGCAAACATCGTATTCTCATTTTTAAAGTATTTGTTAGCAAAAAAACAACACCACCAATTCCTTATTAAGTCAAAACGACGCTTTTTCAATAAAAAAGGCCGCCATCCTCATTCCCTTAAAGATGAAAAAAAGTTCACGTAACCAGGCATTTATACGCTAGTTGTGTTTTGTTTAATGTAAATTCGTATTTCAGACGACACTAGTGATGACATTTATTGTTGATTTGATATTTCAGGTGACGCTTTTGGTGATATTGATTGTTTCTGTGATATTTCAGATGACACTAGTGATTATATTTATTGTTGATGTAACATTTCAGATGACGCTTGTGACGATATTAATTGTTGCTGTGATGTAACCGTTGATGCTAGTGATGATATAAAATGTTTCTCTGATATTTCAGATGACGCTAGTAGTGATATTAATTGTTGCTATGATATTTCAGATGATGCTAGTGATGATATTAATTGTTGTTTTGATATTTCAGTTGACGCTAGTGATGATATTATTTGATGCTGTGATATTTCCGATGACGCTAGTGATGATATTCATGGTTGCTGTGATATTTAAGACGACTCTAGTGATTATATTCATGGTTGCTGTGATATTCAAGATGAAACTCATGATGATATTTATTTTTGATGGGATATTTCAGATGACACTAGTGATGATATTTATTGTTGATGTAATATTTCAGGTGACGCGAGTGGTGATATTAATTGTTGCTGAGATATTTAAGATGACGTTAGAGATGATGTTCATCGTTGATGTTATAGTTCAGATGACTAGTGATGATATTCATGGTTGCCGTGATATTTCATATGACGCTAGTGGTAATATTAATTGTTGCTGTGGTATTTCAGATGATGCTTGTGGTGATATTGATTGTTGTTGTGATATTTCAGATGACTCTAGTGATGATATTCATCGTCGCGGTGATCGTGTACAGAGTGCTGGTCAGCAAACCACTGTTTCAACACGCTAGCACACGTCCACGGGCCCAGCTTATAGCCTCTTTCTCGTCGGCCATTGTCAATCTGTTATGCATTATGGCCCTGGGGCGATTGTATGAAAAACTGGCATTGAAAATGACACAATGGGGTGAGTACTTTAGTGTTACATTTTTCTCGAGGGTGTGGGAAAAAGTGGCGGTCATTATGAAAAGTATAATTGCTATATTTATATTTTGGAATTTTTTATTAATTATTTTGTTTTAAAGATCGTGGGTTTGTTTTAAGTTTATAGTTATACGCATTCATTTTATTCAAATAAAATTGATTTATAGTTATGATAAACATCATTATCATTATCTAAAATTGTGAAAAAATAAATAGAACATTCTATGCAAACATCTTTTCAAAATACACTTTATTCCATGAAAGTTTTCATGTATGAGAACTGAGTTCTTTGAATGAGCCGCATTCTGAAAAAAACTGGGCTGAATGCATTTGCGCAAAGTTTTGTCCCCGATTTGCCTGTGTGGATTACAGTTCCGTCTGTACTGGATTTTCGTGTATGTGTGTATATCAGAGTTTATTTCCAGGTCATACCTAGCTCTTCACGAAGTCTTCGCAGCCCGACTGGATTTTCGTTTAGAAGAGACTTTCTTTAATATATAAATTCTATGTCAACGAAAAGTTTCGCCCCAGATTGCGGACTACACAGGCTAATCAGGAACCAAACCGTACGCACATGCATTAAGCACAGTTTTCCCAGAAGAAGGCCCCTTGTCCACACACAATAGGCAATGATTGCTGAGAGATGTATTGAACCAAGACCGAGTTCGAATGTACAAGGGAAGTAACTTAACTAAAGGGAAGAAACTTTACTTAAGTATTTAAGTACATTCTCTCTATTTATTGCTAGAGATGCACCGTACCCAGACAGAGTTTGAAGACCAGCTGACCTTCAAGGTGTTCCTCTTCCAGTTTGTCAACTTCTACTCATCCATCATCTACATAGCTTTCTTCAAGGGCAAGTAAGTAGGAAGAGCATGTTTGTTCAAGGGTATGTAAGTAGAAAGAGTCTTGGTTCAAGGGCAAGTAAGTAGAATGGCATGTTAGTCAAGGGCAAGTAAGTAGGAAGACAGTAAGTTAAAGGGCAAGTAAGTAGGAAGAGTCTTAGTTCAAGGGCAAGTAGGAAGAGCAAGTTTGTTGAAACAATATCCGCACTGTAACATTGTCATTTATCATGAAAGTCTATGTTAATTGCCACAAATGACTAATCTGATCCCTTTTTGTGTGTAAAACGTGTCTCCACTAATGACAATCATGAGCAGACAAAGTGGCCTGTGTATTTCTTGTTTATCTCAACGATAAGGTCACACTTAGAGGTCAGAAGACAAATTTGGCCACAAACAGCTTGTTTTTTTTACATGAGTTGCATTTTACGTAAAAAGTTCAATGTGGGGACATCAGTGTCCCATGGACACAATGTCTTGTTATCAACTAAACTTACATCAAGTGTTCTTCTTTTTAAAGGTTAGTTGGATACCCTGGTCACTACACGACATTCTTTGGCATAAGGAGTGAGGAAGTAAGTTAACAAAACTCATAACTTAAATGCCAGCCCAATTACCAACAATATGGTTTATTAGCCATTTCTTATTCAAAACTGTGTGGTATTGGTTGCAGAATGGGACAAGCAGAATAATTCTGAAATGAAACTCCATACAAACACATTTTAAAAGACAAAAAGGAAAAAGATAAATGATCTAATTATAAATAGAACAATATTCATTTTCCTTACCATTCGTAGGTAGGGATTGGTGGTTGTTTTATTTATTTTTCTTTACTGTTCATACTACCTGTTTTTCTTCGCCAAATACAAGACTTGCTTAGAGTGACAAAAAATGCATATAACCAGTTTATTGGCTTAATCAAATGTTCCAAAAAGGTGTTGTAATCCACCCATTTCCAAAATTATAAAAACGAGTCAACTTGTACATCTGTTATAAACAATTACATTTTGCAGGAATAACAGTTAAAATATTTACATTGGTGGTGACTTTTGAAAATCCTGGTCTTGATAAAATTTTCATAATTGGATTTTTATCGAAAAATTAATTTTAACTTAAATTAAGTAATTCTCATGTGTACTTTGGCTAATACCATTATAATTCAATTTCAAATGCACCTACACTTCCAATAATTATTTCAATATTGGAAGACAGACTAAACTAAATGGAACATTATTTCTCAACTATATTTCATGTATGTTGACAGTGTAACAATGAGTGCTGCCTAATGGAGTTAGCCCAACAGTTAACAGTCATCATGATTGGACTATATTTCAAGTTTGTTGACAGTGTAACAATGGTGGATGCCTGGTGGAGCTAGCCCAACAGTTGTCTGTCATCATGATTGGAAAGCAAATGATCAACAACGCACAGGAAATTATTGTACCGTACGCTACTTTATAGTTTATTATCTGTAAATGTTGATTAATGGAAATGCTTGTTACAATGTGTTCCATTTAGTATCCAAGTATTCAAATGTTACCATTGAAAATGCTTGTCAAAACTCAACAATGGACCAAGTTGTATAATATTGTGCTATAGACTTCTCAAATAGAGTTCTCAAATATTGACCAACTTGCTTGGTATTTGTGTTACATAAGGGGGTAAAATATTTTAGCTCGATCTTGGAAAACATGGCCTAATGCATGTGTGTACAGTGTCGTGCACACCCTAATCAGAAACAGCACTTTCAGCTTTTATGGATATTTTCCTTTAAAGGAAGTCTCTCTTTAGCTTGTTTAGTTTAGCCATAAAGTGTCATCCAAGATAAGACTGTGCGGACCGCACTAATCTGGGACTACACTTTATGCATATGCGTTATGCACAGTTTTCCCAGAGCGAGTCTTATTTGATTTTTGTGTGTGTCAGGAAGGTGAAGGCATTCTTTCATCGTATGAAGATCAAGGTTGACAAATCTCGCGTCCAGTCACGTTGGGAGGAAGATTACCAGCTCATAGAGAATGAGGGACTGTTTGCAGAATACCTTGAAATGGGTGGGTTGGAACCTTTAAATGGATGTGTTGTAGCCTTAAAATGAGTGGGTTGTAGCCTCAAAATGTTTTTTTGTAGCAATAAGGCCATTAGCTTTTACAGAATGCATCTTGTTGTTTAAATGAGATTGTCGTAGCTTCTAGAGATGGAACCAACTGGGGACTTCTAAAGGGTTGGTTTTAATATATTGCACATGAGGTAACATAAGTATATAAATACATCTTCACTATTATGTCATACTTATATTTAGCCTTCTTTTGATTGATTAATTATCCTTAAGAATATCAGGTGCTTAAATTGACTAGTCTTTTACAAATGTTCAAACATTCACATTTCTATAAGATCTTTTAGGGATTGTGATCAACGAAAACAGTTATAATTTATGTTGTTTAGAGTTTTATGTCTTCAATTCTATTAGTCTTTTGGTTACTTTTACTAAAATAACACATGTTATCTTGTCTTTCTTGCAGTTTTGCAGTTTGGGTTCATTACAATCTTTGTGGCAGCCTTCCCATTGGCTCCCTTGTTTGCTCTTCTCAACAACTGGGTGGAGATACGGCTGGATTCCCAGAAGTTTGTCTGTGAGACCCGCAGACCAGTGGCTGATCGGGCGCAGAACATTGGTGTCTGGTTCTCCATTATGGATGGACTGGCGCAGATAGCTGTCATTAGTAATGTAGGAACCAGTCTTGTCTTTAAACACATGTTTTATGTGTGTTTACATTATGCTTCATCAGTTTCGAAATAATTCATTATAGTAGGAAACATTCGCGAAATAATTAATTAATTTTCAGATGTGCTATTCTGAGTCCATTTATGTGTGTAGAGGATGGTATCAGATGCCAAACCATTTTTTTCTTGGGCCACGGAGACAATATCATATGCCTTTGTATGCCCCTGTCGTCCAATGATTCCAAAAGGCATATAGCATATGGTTTGTCCATTCATCTGTTGGTAAGAGGTTAACCATAAATGACGTGTAATTTCAATACACCCGCATCACCTGACCCATTTTTACCTTTACGTTGACCTTCCTTTGGACTTGAAAACTAATTTAGAATGTCCAAAATCTTGCTTAACACAAACTAAATCATTTCCTCTAACATTGATACCTGTTACGAGGCTTAGATACTTTAATGGATGTTATCTATGAACACTGTCAACAATTTTGACCTTGACATGGACCCACTTTAGGTCTTTGACTTATTCAGAAGGTCCTTATTTTTGCTTAACCCTAAATGATGCATATCATCATAAATTCATGAGTATTTCTTCCAGCAAAGCATGGGTGATGTATGTTATCACAATTGACTCACCCACATCACCTGACCTCATTTTGACCTTTACAATGACTTACTTTCGAACTTGGTCAATCCAAACTAAAGGTTTGGCTAAAATAAATACCTTTTACTAAAAAGCTTTGATACTGTAATTAAATTTAAAATGGACCAATAAATCGATTCTGACATGGCTTCTACCAAGGGCATTATTATTTATTGAAAGCAACATCTTGTTTAGCATATATTAAGTTTCAATAAACATTCATGGTAATCTAGTTTAGTTTCATAAGGACTTATTTATATTACCAATGAATACAATTAATGGAGCTGCATATACCGTTATATATTTTCCATAGCTATTTAATACTTTGTACCTATTAGCCCATATGTGTTTGCAGGCTTTCCTAATCGCATTTACATCAGATTTCTTGCCTAGACTTCTCTACAAATACCAGTATAACTGGAACCTTGAGGGGTACACCAACTTTACCTTGGCACTGGCCCCTAATGGGACCCTTAGTCAGCCATGCAGGTAGGTCAAAATAGTAATCATGATCATTTTATATCGATTTAGAAGATGTTATAGTGATTTTGACGATTATATGATGATTTTTATGATCCAATTGTGCTTCTGTTGCAATTGTTTGAAAATGTTAACCTTTATTTTTCCAGGTACAAGGGATTCCGAGACAAGGACGGCTACTACACCATGTTCTTCTGGCATTTATTGGCTGTCCGTCTTGGCTTTGTCATCGCTTTTGAGGTACACAGTTGATCTGAGCTCTTGAAAAACTGGGCTTAATGCATGTGCGTTAAGTGTCCTCGCAGATTAGCCTATGCAGTCCGCACATGCTAATCTCGGACTTTTTCTGCTTTTATGGTATTTTATGTTTAAGGAGGCCTCTATTAGCGAACATCCAGTTTATGCAGAAATTGTCGTCCCTGATTAGCTTGAGTGAACTTCACAGGCTAATCTTGGATGACACGTTACGCACATGCATTAAGCCCCATGTTCCCGGAGCAAAGTTCGGTTGTATTAAGCCCACTATCAAGTGCTCAAATCTTTATTATCTTAACATAATTATATATAGCACAGTTTGGAGGGATTAATTAAGCAATAATGAAACTTGTGTTTCAAAGGTATTAAATCAGCTGAAAAAAGAACTGCACATATAAACACTTACATATTACCTTGATAAACAAAGAAAACCTTTCCTTGCTTTAAAGGTATTGCACATCAGTCATATGTATGGATATCATGTGCGGTCAATTCTTCTTATTTCCAAGTTGCCGATACAAAAAATAACTTTTATACGGGTTGAACAATACAAGGTTATCTTTATAATAACTACTGGTAAAGTTTTTAATATTTCTGTTCTTTATACATGTGTAAGTACTACTGAATTACATTATCTGTATTTTAAAATATTAAATTTACGAGGTGTTCAACACTTATGATATTAGGTTTCGGCAGGCTAGGGTGTGTCCAGTCAATGACTTCAGTTTGTATTAACCAATCTTGGATGAAACGTTTGATATACCATGCAAGCTAACATGAAGATACAACTTGGGATGAAACCTTAAGAATGAAACGAGCTTAAATTGAGATACAACATGGTATATATTTTGGGCACTTCTTGTAAAGGTCTCTGTTAAAGAATCAGTATCCGATCAATAACATAAGTGTTCATGGAGATATTGCTCTGAAATTTTGTTTGTTGGTGGTTTATATAAACGGCTAGCTCGAGATTGCATTTTGAGCCAATAAGATCAAGATTAAGTTCGATGTTGCTTAAAAATAGAAAAACAGTTTCTGCTCAAGAACCTGAGTTAAGAGGGAGATTTTGCTGTGAAGTAATAAGGTCATTATCATCTTCGCCTGTGGTCCCATCTGGGACATAGGCCGCCTACCATTTACTTCTAGGTGTCTCGGTTTTCGACGAGTCTCTCAATCTGCCCCCATGTTTGGCCCATCTGCTGAGCATCTGCATCCAGGTCACGGCGCAAGGTGTTTCTAGGCCGACCTCTCTTCCTTTACCCTTAGGGGTTCCATGTGAGGGATTGCCTTGTCGTATTGGATGCAGGCTTGCGAAGGGTGTGGCCTATCCACCTCCAACGTCTCTGAAGGATGTCTTCTTCAACTGGCTGCTGGTTTGTTCTTTTTCATAATTCTTCGTTGGAGATCTTGTCTGGCCAGCTGATCTTGAGGATCTTCCTGAGGCAGGTGTTGATGAAGATCTGTATTTTCTTTATGGTGGTGACAGTGGTTCTCCATATCTCTGCTCCATAGAGGAGTAGAGATTTCACAATGGTATTGAAGAGCCTAATCTTGGTGGTGATGCCAATTACGCTGGATCCCCAGATGTTCTTCAGCTGATGGAAGACTGTTCGTGCTTTACCGATGCGGGTTCTGACAGCTGCATCTGTTCCTCCCTGGTTGTCCAGAATGCTGCCGAGTAAGGTGAAGCTGTCCACCTCCTCAAGCGCCTCGCATTGGACTGTGATGGGTGTGTTGTTTGATGCTTTGGTCCTGAACACCTTGCTCTTCGCTTTGTTGATGGTGAGGCCCAGTCTAGCTGAGTTGTCCGCTACCATGTTTGTCTTTTCCTGCAGCTGTTGTTGGGTGTGGGAGAGAAGAGCCAAAGCATCGGCAAAGTCAAGGTCTTCCAACTGTTCCCAGAGTGTCCACTGAATTCCATTCCGCTTCTGTTCCGTTGATGTCTTCATTACCCAGTCTATGGCCAGCAGGAACAGGAAAGGTGAGAGTAAACAGCCTTGCCTCACACCAGTTCTCACTTCAAAGGCATCCGTGAGCTGTCTGCCGTGAACAATTCAGCAGGTCATTCCCTCATAAGACTTCCTGATGACGTTGGTGATCTTTTCTGGCACTCCGTAGTGTCTCAGAAGTCTCCAGAGGGACTCCCGGTCAACGCTGTCGAACGCCTTTTCATAGTCAATAAAGTTGACATACAACGGCGAATTCCTCTCCAGGAATTGTTCCCAGAATGATGCGCAGGGTTGCGATCTGATCCGTGCACGATCTCTCCTTTCGGAAGCCTGCTTGTTGGTCACGGAGATGCGGGTCTACTGCGTCTTTCATTCGGTTCAGTAGGATGCGATAAAACACCTTTCCTGAGATGGATAACAGCGTGATTCCTCGGCTGTTGGAGCAGGAACTGAGGTCGCCTTTCTTGGGAAGCTTGATGAGGTAACCCTCTTTCCACTCTGTTGGGATTTCTTCTTTTTCCCATATCTTGCTGAAGAGCGGGTGTAGTAGGTCCACACTGGTCTCCACGTCAGCCTTAAGCGCTTCCGCCTGTATGCTGTCAGGTCCTGCAGATTTGCCGTTCTTCAATTGTTTGATGGCTCTGCTGATCTCTTCCTTTGTGGGAGTGCAGCATTTGATTGGCAAATCGCTTGTAGCTGGCAGAATCTCCGGTGGGTTCACAGGGGCAGGCCTGTTGTGTAGGTCCTGGAAGTGCTCAATCCACCTCTTCTTCTGCGCTTCATCATCTGGTATTACTCCTCCTTTTTTGTCCCTAACTGGCCTCTCTGGCTTGGCAAACTTTCCTGCTAATCTCTTGATGATGGAGTACAGATCTTTTGTTCTGTTCTGATAGGCTGCCTCTTCCGCCTCTGTTGCAAGCGTCTCTAGGTAGTTTCTCTTGTCTTCTCTGATACTTCGCTTGACTCTCCTATTTGCTTCGATGTACTCTTTTTGTGCTTTCACTTTTGCGGCGCTTGTTCTGCTGTTGTTTACACTTGCCTTCTTTTCTCGTCTTTCCTCAACTTTCTGAAGCGTCTTTGCTGTCATCCACTCCTTGTGGGTGTAAGACTTGGGGCCCAGTACTTCTTGGCATGTTGAAGTCACTGCTTCTTTCACGTTCTGCCATTCTGCTCTATCGTCCCTTTTTCAAGCAGCTCCTCTAGGACCTGGAACTTGTTGGAGAGAGTGACCTTGAACTCTTCTTGCTTCCAGGTGTCTTTCAGAGTGGCAGTGTTGTACCGTCGGCGTTGGTTGGGCCCCCTGTCCAACTCTTCTTCAGCTTTAGTTTCAATCGGGCGACAATGAGATGATGGTCCGCAGCCACGTCTGCTCCTCGCTTGACAAGTACATCATGAAGAGAGCGACGAAAACTCCTTGCGATGCACAAGTGGTCAATCGGGTTCTCCGTTGACAGGTCTGGTGACACCCAAGTTGCCTTGTGTATCCTTCTGTGGTGGAAAACACTCCCTCCGATGACCAGGTTACTTGTGGCGCACAAGTCGGCGAATCTCTCCCCGTTGTCGTTCATCTCGTCTAACCCTTGTTTTCCCATGATCTCTTCATATCCTCGGTTGTCACTGCCGATCTTGGCGTTGAAGTCACCCATTAGAATAATGATGTTTCTTATTGGTCTGTCTTGTATGATGGTTGACAGTCTATTGTAGAAGTTGTCCTTCTCATCCTCTTTACTGTCGTTTGTTGGGGCGTAGCACTGGATTTTGTCCATGTTGATCCTCTTCCTCTTTGAAAGGAAAGAGGCCGTCATGATCCGAGGTCCGTGTGCCTCCCACCCGATGAGCGCTCTCTGTTCCGACTTGGAAAGCATTAGGGCTACTCCCTGGGTGTGTTGCATCCTCCTGCTCATGCCCCGAGAACAACAGTAACTCACCGGAAGTCAGTCGCTTCTGCCCAGAGACAGTCCATCTTGATTCACTGATCCCTAGGATGGTGAGGTTGAACTTCCTCTTCTCTGCGGCAACCTGTGCTGTCTTCCCGGTCTCATACATGGTTCGGACATTCTATGTTCCGGTGGTGGTAGTGGTCCAGGTGGAGATGATGGTCTTCGGCCTGATGGCTTCCAGTTGACACTGACTTTCATCGTCCGGCGCCATACGTCCTCCAGCTTGAGGTCCACCTTCTTCCACGTCCGTGATGTCTGTTGTTATTCTGTTTGGCGTTTCTGTAGCAATAAGGTTTCAACAGGGTAGGGTAGCTAGCCCTACGTCCAACCCTCCTCCTTTTTCAGCGTGGGCTTGGGACCGTCCTTGGAAGTAATGAAGGTAGCCTTGCACAAATGTCTGGCTTAGGATTGCATTTTAAGCCAGAGGGTTAAAGGTCATTGTTACTAAAAATACAAAAGCAATTATTTAGTTTCCACTAAATGACTTTATTTGCATTGACCAATCTTAATGGAACTTAGTGTATTGCAAACTTGCTTGGATCGCCTGTGAGGTATAGGTGAAGGTAGCTATTATAAAAATGGTCCTCGCTCTGTAAAAAGGGGGTTAAATGCATGTGCTAGAAGTGTCCGCCCAGTTTAGCATGTGCAGTCTACACAGGCTAATCAGGGACGACACTTTTTGCTCAGAAGATATTTTATTTAAACACAAAATATCATAAAAGCGGAAATTGTTCCTGATGAGCCTGTGCGGACTGCTACAGGTTAATCTTGGAGGACACTTAACACACATGCATTAAACCCCCTTTTCACAGAGCACAGCTAAAATATAAACTTGGCTTATGCCCAATAACTGCAGATTGCATTGGGGCCAGTCTGGCAAACTTCAAAGTCACTGTTTCAAAAATATATAATAGTTTTTAGTAAATAATTTGAGTTTTGATTTAGTTTTTATGTATTTTGTGCGTCTGCCTCTTATATGCAGACTTAGCTCAAGAGTACATTTTGGGCAAATCGGGTTATGGTTACTTTTACTTAAAATATATATGTAAACGTTTCTGCTAAATAATTTGAGTTTGGATATACAAGTATAGCACTGAGTTACGTATTCGCAACAAGCAATCAATCCCGATAAGTCTCAATGATGCGGTTAGGCATGCTGTAGAAATGGACGCATTCTGCAAGGCTGAAAAGAAAACAGTTAGTAGTAGTTCGTTGGCAACACCAACTTCGGAGGATACTTTCAGAAAGTAAGTCGTTGGTGATGAAATCAAAACACTCTCAAAAACCTTACATGATTTGCAAAAAGAATTCCGGTAATGAAAAACGAGCACAGAAATAACAATCCACCCACGGTTGGTGGTAAACGAAACTATGCAACGCACCCGCAACATTTGAACGTCTGATGGAGATAGTGTTAGCAGGTTTACACTGGCAAATATTTTTTATTTATTTAGATGACGTGATTTTAACAGGGAAAACATTTTACGAAATGTTGATGAATCTGAGTACTGTGCTATCAAGGTTTAGGGAGGTTGGACATGAACTGAAACCTAATAAGTGCCATCTGTTTGCGGAACAGGTAGAATTCTGAGGGTACATACAATCCGCAGAAGGGATACGTACGGACCCAAAGAAAACTGAAGCCGTACGTACCTGGCCGATTCCCAGATGTGTGCGTGATGTACGCTCGTTCTTGGGATTCTGTAGTTACCACAGGCGTTTCATTTACCGGTTTGCGGTGCAAGCAAAACCTCTACACCGTCTTACCGAGAAAGGTGTGAAGTTTGACACCGGATTCGAGTAATTGAAGCAGAAATTAATGGGAGCCGAAATTCTGAGCCACCCGGATATTCGCGAACCTTTTATCCTAGACACTGACACGAGTGACATGGTCATTGCAGCCGCACTGTCACAAAAGCAGAATGGAGAGGAGGAGGTCGTTGCTATCGCTAGTCGAACTCTGAGCAAGTCAGAACACAAGTACTGTGTAACACGCAAATAGCTGCTAGCAGTGGTTCACTTCGGGAGGTAATATTGGCATTATTTATATGGAAGACAGTTCCCGTTGCGAACAGACCATGGCTCACTCCGTTGGAATGTGAACTTCAAAGATCTAGAGGGTCAGTTAGCTCGGTGGCTAGAGATATTATCTGTTTATGAAATGAAAATCGAGAACAGACCTGGTAGGTTGAATGACAATGCTGATGCCTTGAACAGAACGGTATGTAGGCAAGAAGTCGTGACTGTCCGGTGATCGGCAAGGACAAGGTTGAAACACCATGAGAGAATGGCTCATGCACAATTATCACCCAAGCCAAACTGAATATGTACAAGCCATATCAGTAAATATCTGAAATCTCTGTGGAACCAATGGAAGCACGTACATGTAAAGGATGACATTGTGGTCAGAAGATGGGAAGATTTAATACCAAGACTTTACAATCGCAGGCAGTTTTGCCTCTGGGTAGGAGAAGAGAGGTAGAAGAGAGGACATGCACATGACATAAAGGCATCATGACATCAAGGAAAAAAGAAGACATTAACGAGGATAAGGTAACGTTTCTATTTTCCGGGTCTACAACATGATATTCATATCTAAGTCAATTGGTGTGAAATTTGCACAAAGCGAAAAGGACCCACGAAAAATAATCAAGCACCAATACAGGTTACAAGAAGTGGCTATACTCTAGAGCATATAGCAGTAGACATTTTGGGAGAATTGCTAATCACCGAGAATGGGAAAAAATGCATTGTGGGGATATTCGACTACTTTACCAAGTGGACAGACGCGTATGCAATGCCAAATATGGAAGCAGCAACTGTTGCGCGTGTCATTGTGGAACAATTTGTGTCGAGATATGGTGTGCTAAGGAAAGTGCATTCGGATCAAAGATCACAATTCATCAGTGGACTGTTTACAAAAATGTGTCGACTGTTACAAATAAATAAAACAAGAACGTCACATACAATCCCGAATCGGACGGGATGGTAGAGCGGTTCAATCGAACCTTATGTAAAATGCTCAGAGCATTTGTTAATGAAAACAATCGAGACTGGGATGATCAGTTACCATCCGTTATGATTGCTTATAGGTCATCGGAACTGGAAACTACTGGAGTAACCTCAAATCTTATGATGCTTGGGCGTAAAAGGACTATCCCTCATGACCTTGCATATGATAAGTCAGCAAATGCTAAATCTACACCACATAACGATGGGTGTGGCTGTTACAAGAACAGCTTAAAAACGCTCACGCCTTTGTTCGTACATACACTGGTAAGGCAATTGAAAGACAGAAGCAGTATCTTGACAGGTCACTTGCCTATGAACATTTCAAAGAAGGGGATTCAGTATGTGTGTTCTGTCCGGTTTAACGTGCAGAGTGGTCTCTTAACTTTACTTTTACTGGCGTGGACCGTTTCAGAAAAAATGCAACCGTCTTGTATAAGGTAAATTGTGGTAGGTCCGGATCTGTGCAGGCCATACACACAGAAAAATTGAGGAAAGTAAGACCTCAAGTGCTGTTGGGTGAGTCAGACACATATTCCCGATTTTATGACAGCTCATAAAAACTGAGGTATCAGATGTCGGACCCAGCGAGCGAGGTCTACACGATGGTAGTAACCACGATGACCTTGGTTCATTAAGAAAAAAAAAGACGTAAACCACTTTGGCATCATGACCATGTTTTTTCTACTTACAGTGCCGGAATGCCAACACAAAACACGCCCAGATCGAGAGCCATATGTCCGCTGTGCAGAGGGGAAGTTCCAGCTGGTGAAAGGTTCGCAATGCATGTTACCCAGTTCTCAATAAAACCAAAACGCCACAAGTGCGTGACTGTGGAAAAGACTGTCAAGAACTGATGTACCTTAAACGACACATACGTAAGACTGGACACACACAGACGACTAACGTGGAATGCGTTAAAACACCCGGAGACAACACAAGTCGTGAAAGCAGTTGGGACAGTAACCCTGGGGTTGATGTAGCTGGAGAACTCTGCATTGATTTAAATGTTAGGAGAGTAATCAGAAAACGAATCGCACCAGAACCAATAAGGGCGCAAAAGAAGCCGCATCTAGCCGCGGAGGGTCAGGCATGTTGTTCCTGGATAGGGGACGACGCAAGCTGTATTCGCCAAGCTGCGGAAACTGTCACTGCATATGAACATGGCACCGCGAGAGAACATGTTCCCACAGATAGTAGGGTCGTACACACCCAGACCGATGAACCTGTGATGAATTGCAACAAATGCGATGTTTGTGGCATAACCTTTGGAAACCAGGCCATGTTGTTTGTGCATAGGCATATGGGTTGTCATTGTGTGGACGATTCCCTGAGATGCAATGTTCGCAGTCTCGTTGAAATAGGTGTAAGTCACCCTCGTGACCAAAACCTACGTCACTAAAGGCACCATATGTGACCCAAGTCACTCAAGACACCCGAGGTAACCCAAGTCGCCCAAGATACCAGAGGTGACTCAAGTCACCCAAGACACCCGAGGTGACTAAAGTCACTCAAGACACCTAAGGTGACCCGAGTCACTCAAGTGATTGAAGACATCCAAGTTAAACAATGTATACGGAACCGGCTTGTATAGTGATTAAACGGGCATCATTCGAATTATACAATAATTATGAAGCATTAATAGTGTAAATAATCATTGCTTCCAGTTTTAAGTTATAGTATGGGCATTTTTAACTGTTGAATTGAACTGACAAGAATTAACAGGTCAAAAGAGTTAGTTTAAATGTGGTAACTGACCAATAATCTGCAACTCGTCTTGCTACCAGTTGTTTATAAAAAATATATATTATATTTGATATTTTACATGACTGTCCCAGTCCTCTAAGCCGAGCGGAACTGTCTTTTTATTTGGATCGGAATTAGTGTTCGTGTGTCGTATGAATAGATATCATTGCAATGATCCGTTAAACAAAATTTGGTGTTTTTGTCGTATGAACGAATCTGCATTAAAACTAAATTAAGATTCACATCGTACATCGAATCATTTCTGTCGTCAGTTGACAAAACGAAAGTACGGTTGATATTCAAATGCATTATTTTTCTCTTTCCGGGATATTGTTTAGTATGTTGATGCTGCATTGATAAATATAAGTGTATATGAAGTGATAGCGGAAATTGAGTATCTAATCAAACGGCTATGGAAAGCCCCATGAAAATCCGCATGGTGAAAAATAACACTGGTGTTTGTTGCCATTATATATATCCCGAATAAACGGGAAACACATTACAACTGTTAATTAAAATAGAGAATAAGTTTTCTGCTCAATGAAAGATCTAGGAATCTGTTTTGCATTTTCCTTTTGTGTTTAGGTATCTGACATGCAAACATCTTATTAATGCACAATTATGTAAATTAAATGAATAACTTAGATATTGGAAATCTGTAATTTCCATATTTCTTGCTATATTTCCGTATTTTTTTAAAGAGCTAAATTTTGTTGATCTAAATTTGTTCACGCAAACATAGCAAAATGTTTTAACAACGATATTTTACTGTGTCTGTTGGTAAACTCAATACTTTGCCATCCTCAAATGAACTAAAATGTTGAAATCAATATGCAAGAGCCACTTATTATTACTTACCATGGCTGTGAAAATATACTTTAATTTGCGCAGATTAGCTAGTGAAATTAACCGTTGATAAAACAAAACCTAGACACTGAAGATGAGACCTTAAATATGTATTAACCGCAGTTCAAAATACTGGGTTATTCAAAAGAATTGAGTCATATTACCGGTAAACATCAAATTTCTATTAAAAAAAAGAAATAGTGCAATGATTAACAGGGAAAAGACCAAAAAGACTTGTTTTACAATTCATATTTACTGTGAATTAATGTTGACCTACTATGATTGTTTTGTGTGTAAAGACCAGTAAAAGAACAGTTTATATTAGATCAAAATTATTTCAAACACTGTTATTATGAATTGTTATTTTGGTCTATTTTTTCCCAACACAATTTTGATATGCTCCACTCTGTTATTTCAGCACGTGGTATTTGGTATCTGCCGCCTGATTGACATCCTGGTCCCTGACGTCCCAGAAAGCCTCTCTCTGAAGATCAAACGTGAGCGCTACCTCGCCAAACAAGCACTAGCTGACACAGACACAATCATGCAGGTAGGTGGAACGCACATAGAATGTTTTCTTTTGGGATTATACATTTTATTTCTAAGACTTCAGCCACATGCTCCCATAAAAAAATTTCTAATGTAATGACTCAATCTTTATAAAACTTTAGTAAATTGCTACACCATTGCCCAGGAAATAGTCACACCGCCGTTATTAACCAATGAGAGCACAGCTTTGTTGAAAACCATTTTGTTCAAATCGACAATATCTTTGCAATTGTTGAATAGTTGGAAAGCTGATCAATTTTGTTTAATTTTAATTTTATTTGAGTGTATGAGATGTGTACTTGCAATGTGAATTACTGTCTAACCGAATTATGCAAGCTTATCATGTATTTGCGTGGTAGCTAGATCGATTCTATGAAATGTTTATGCAAGTTTGCTATTTGATTACCGCCTTACTGTAGACTTATGCGAAAAATGCATAGATTTGTTCCTTTAGTATGAAGTCTTCTGAATTGTTCGATTCCAAGATTGTGCAAATCAGTTGAAAATTGATGGAGTAGTGAGTTTCGGAAATTGGCTGGTGTGCCAAAAACAGAATTATAAAGGTCTAAGTCACAGCAGTGAGGAAGGGGGGGGGGGTAACAACTCATGCTGAGTGCCTGTGGTTTTGTTAAAACAGCAGTTATGAAATTGTTGTTAAGTTCTTGTGTTGCGATGATTGCAATGCATTGCGTTTTGTGAAATAGTGGTTTTGTGAAAATAACAGTTTTTTACCGTTGAAAAATTATTGTGATGTGATGATTGCATTGGTCTCACTGTGTTTTGTGAAAATAATAGTTTTGTGAGAACAACAGTTGTGACAGTTGAAACAGTTTTGTGTTGACATGATTGCAATTCTGTCACTGCGTTTTGTGAAATAATGGTTTTGTGAAAACAGTAGTTGTGATTGTTTTTACATTCTTGTGTTGTGATGATTTCAATGCTGTTCCAGTATAACTACATATTGTTGTGTCTACCAAACGTCTGCATGCAATATTCATTCTACCTTTCACTGCTGTAACTATTAGGGTGTATGTTTTGTTTATTTGTCCCCGCAGTAGGGTGTATATTGGAGCCACTATGTTGTTCGGTTTGTAGGTTGGTCGCCTTTTCTGCACAAAATGTAAAAAGTTTGTGGGGCAAACAGCTTCCATAATCCAAAATCAAATAATTATGTATATTTTCCAGCACGGTCAAGCCTATACTCCGGATTTTGAATCTTCTTTATAATCTTCAAGGTCGCGACTTATCTGAAGGTCGCGACTTATCTGACTTACGGTGTTACAATTAATCGCTGCCTTGTAGTTATATAGCATATCTTGGTTTTTCTAATGATTGTCGAGTCTATTATATAATGAATTTATGGTTTTAGCACTTGCTACATGGTCTGGGAGACTATTCCAAATTTTTGCTGCTCTCAGTGTAAAGCAGTATTTTCTTGGAGTGAAGTTTGGTCCATGTACAAAGATTTTGGTTGTATTTCCTCTAGTTGTTACACGTGTAGAATGATCTTTCCTACACTCAATAAAGGCTGCAGCTTATTGGTCATATAACACATTGAGATTTTGTAGATTTCAATCATATCTCCACGATGTCTTCTATAATTGAGCGTTGGGAGTTTTTTTTTTAGTCTTTCTCCATATTTCAAATTGTGTTGTGGCACGTATTTGTACACCTTCAATTAAGTCATTGTGTTTTTAGAGATGAGGGAACCAGACCGAGCTAGCTTAGTCCATGTGTGGTCTTAAAAGTGCTTTATATAGCGGTAGAAATGTTTTTTCGTCAAGATTTTGGAATGTTCTTCGAATTATTGCTGACATAGAGTTGGCTTTTTTTTTCACTAATATGTTTTTCGAAAGAGACCTTGCCGTTTATTATAACGCCTATGTCTTTCTCCTCATCGATTCCTTCTAAATCTTTCCCCATATGTTTGTATTGGAAGTTTGTGTCTGGTTCATTTTTGGGGGGAGCATATAGTCGCCGCTTCGTCTGTCCGTCCGTCCGTGTGTCCGTCCGTGCACAATTTTTGTCCGGGCTATTTCTCAGCAATTAATGACCGAAATTCAATGAAACTTTATGTGAAGCTTCACTACCAAGAGGAGATGTGCATATTATCAGCGGATTCTTGTCGGATGATTTTTCACAGAGTTATGGCCCTTTGAAATTTTCTATAAAAAAATTCTTGTCCCCCCAACTATTGTGCCCTCAAGACGTGTCCTTTTATCTGAATATAAAGTGCAATATTGTGACAAAAAAACCTTTGGGGAGCATCACCCGTCTCCGACGGTTTCTTGTTTCCAAAGTGGAGGTATTTCCATTTGCCAGGGTGGAATTTTAGCAGCCATGTACCACTCCATTTGGTTAGTGGTTTTAGATCTCTGTAAAGTATTTCTCGGTCTTTGTTGTCGTTAACCAGTTGAAATATGTTTGTGTCATCTGCAAAAAGGTATACTGAGGATTGGACAGTGTCTGGCAGGTCGTTTATGTAGATGACAAATAGTACTGGTCCCAGAACTCAACCTTGAGGTATGCCTGAAGTTACATCTTGCCAGTTTGAGCAGGCATTGTTGACTGCAACCTGTTGTTTCCTTCCACTTAGGTAGTTCTCGATCCAGTCTATCATGTTATTTCTTATGTTTTATGCCTTTAATTTGTTTATAAGTCTTTTGTGGGTGACTTTGTTGAAGGCTTTCAGATAATCAATATAGACACAGTCAACGCCTTTCCCATTATCTACGGCTTCTGTCCACTCCTCTAGTCCTCTTAGTAGTTGTAATGATGTCGATCGTCCTGCTATAAACCCATACTGTTTTTTTGTGAAGAATCTGTTGTTATCGAATTGGTTCATTAAATGTTCGGTTACTAGTTTTTCCATTACCTTGCAGATTACCTATGTCAGGCTAACCATGTCTGTAGTTACTTGCGAGTGTTTTGTTTCCTTTCATTTAGATTTCACTTATACTTGCTTCTTTCCAGCCGTTTGGTACTCTTCTTTGTTGTTTTGATTTATTGAATATTATGTTGAGTGGTTTTGCTAGTCGGCTGCTTAGTTCTCTTAAGAATAATTGATGCATACCATCCATTTCTGGAGATTTGTCTCGTTTCAAAGATTTGAGTAATTTAGCTATTTTACGTTCGTTTATATCCCTGTCTTACCATTCCTTATTGGGCTGTATTTGCTTTAGTTCAGATACATTTTCGTCGGGTTCTTTAAAGAATACACTGCTAAAGAAGCTTCCTAGAATGTTTGCCTTTTTTTTGTTATCTCCTGTTTGGTTTTACTTTTTGATTTAATGTACTGCCAGATTTTTTGGGGGTTTGTCTTTGCTTCTCTCGCCAGATTTTCTTCATACTCTTTTCTCGCTAAACGTACTAGTTTGTTATTTTGTTTCTCACCCTTTTGTATTTTGTTCTGATGGCTGGTTCTTTTGTTTGACCAAACTTCTTTGACAGTCTTGATTATTTCTTGATCAGTTCTACTATGTCTTGACCTAATGGTACTTGTGTTGTCTTGTTTGATGTTTTCTATGTTGCTACATGTCTTTCCTCCAGTTCCGTAATATTTGTTAAAAAAATTTCCCCATGCTATGTACACTGTTTTCATTTTGGTTGTTCAGCAACTCATCCCAGTTAAACACATCCAACTCATTTTTTTTTAATTCGTCGTAGTTTGATTTTCTATAGTTCTTCCTCTTTTTATCATTTTTTGTTTCAGTTTCACCTTGCATATGTAACTGAATAGGATTTCACAGTGGTCACTTTCCCTAGTGGACTTAGGTATTCTATTTCTTCAAATTTCAATGGCATTTTTGTCTGCGGTGATTATGAGATCTAAGACACTTGGATCGTTAGAGCCCCTCCATCTTGTAGGTTCAGTCACTTTCTGGAATAGGAAGTTGTCCTGCAGGGTATCTATAAATTTTTGCTCCTCGCTGTATTCTCCTTTTATGAGAAGGGTCTCCAATCTATGTTTGGGAGGTTAAAGTCCCCCATTGATAGTAGGTCAGAACTAGTTTTTGTTGCTTCGTTTATATGTTTTCGCGATGCTTCGTGTATCCTGCTCGTGTTGTCTGATAGTGATCAGAAAGAGCCGACTAGTAGGTGCTCATTGTTACCAGTTTTGATTTTTTACAAAAATATTTTCTTCAAATTCATTTTTCATCTTCACTTCTTCGGCTATAAGATCTTCATGTATATATAAGATGAGTCCTCTCCCTGTATCGTTATCAATGTTCATATGGAATAGATCTAACCTGCGTGTAACCTTTGCAGACAAACAAACGAAAATAACATGCCTCAAATAAGGAAGCAATCTGAAAGAGAAATAAGAAACACGTGAAATAAGAATATCAAATGCCATGACCCAAATAGAAAGAGATAACGAGAAGAAACTATTTTCATAAGCCAAAGAAAGGGAAAATTATATATAAATCTAAATGACGACATAATAAAAATAGTGCGTCTAGGAAAGTATTACAGATCAATGGAAAAAACTAATAGACCACTATTTTTATTATGTCGTCATTTCTTACTTTTACCCCACATGTTTCTTCTACTGTGATGGCTTTTTCTTTATCGTGGTTCAATCTTTCAACAGGGTTGGTCTAGTTTTGTTCGTCTATTCCATTTACAAGGTTGTTCTCCCTATTTTTTCTGTCATTCAGTTCACTGATGACTGATTTGAAACTTTCAATATGCCATCGGCATGATGTGTATATATGTGTTAGACATATTTATCCCTTATGATCCGTACAATCCTGAGTTATTTGTCATTTATCTGAGCTGATAACACAGTGTGTTAGTATGACGCATATTTGGAACAATTAAAGCTCTTGTTAAGGTAAAAGTGAGTTCAGCATTTCAAGATGAAGTCTTTCAAGATGATGTCCGTCAGAGAAAAGATGTTAATGAAATCTTCTGTAGTGCGTTCAGTAAAAGCGAATTTCTACCAAAAGTTGTTTCGTATTTATAGCTCCATTGAACGATATGATTGCTGCGAATGTTTGACCCCATAAGTACTTTAATCAATTTATAATACGTAAAATACGGTATAGACAACAACAATATTAGTTTATGTGGATTTTATTCTACAACATGAGTACCCACCCGCCATTTTGGTTGTGCAAGCAAACCCCTTTCTGCGTGCGTTTGAGTATATATTAAGAGTGTCTCCAGAAAACGGACCGTTACGTAAGCAAACGTTTCCTAATCATTGTATTGTTATCAAGAAGTTAGATTAATTCATTTACAATTGTACTTGTACAACAAAGGCTTTTAGTCTTAAACATAACTGTTATACTACTATTATGCTACTATTATACAACTGGTATGCTATTTGTATACTACAATTATACTACTGTTATACCACTTTTATCCTACTATTATACTGCTGTTATATTATTTTTTATATTACACATATCCTATTGAAATGCTACTTTGATACTAGAATTAAAATACTATTTAACTACTATTGCATAAGGTTTTAACTATTTGTATACTACTATGATACAGCTATTATACTACCATCATGCTACTATTATAGTACTATTTTTCTATTAGTATACTACTTTTATACCACTATTACACTATTTTTATACAACTATTGTAATATTTGTATACTATTATTTATCTAAAGCACAGAAACAAACTGAACGAGTTTGTATGAACTAGTATTGACAAAGACTTGACGTGAAAAGTCTTATTTCAATCATCTGCCTTTACAATTTCAGATGGTGAGAGGGGAGGATGGAGGGCAGGGGAGTTAATTGTCTATTCAAGGGAGAGAATCCTGGCAAGGAAGAGTGACATGGGAGTTAACGATGCATTCAATAGAAAGAATCCTGGTGAGGATGGGGGACCAGGAGAGTTAATGATGTATGCAAGGGTGATAACCCACAGTAATAAACAATTGAGGCATGACTACACGTATGGCATTGCTATACGAAACATTTTCTGAGACACCTCAATATGGCAGCTTCCAAATAAAGGTACGATACATCTGGGTACAATTGATGAAGATGAAGATTTGTAACGATACATTGTGAGATTTAGAATGATACACAATGATAAGTATACCAATATACTATGAAATTTTAAACTATAAACCACACCACACATTTTATTTTAGGGTGCATGTACCCCCTACTTTTGAAATTATGGGTTACACAGCAGACTTATGGTGAACAAGAGGACCATTCTATACATAGATGGTGACATCACTGCGTTATTGTCAGTAATACCGGTGTGTACACAATGCAAGAGGACACTAAATATTTTATTGTAATCATTATTAATGATTAGATTTATTATGCAATGTCATAAAGAAATGTGTTTATATTCTTTATTATTGAAATACTGTTATTTTACTTAATGTTCTATATTCTAACTGTTGTATTTACGAGGCAATTTTTAGGTAGGGTGGCATATAGGAGTCGCACTGCTTTAAGATATTGAGCTTTTTTTGTATAAGAGTCTACCTACATGACTTACAGTTGAAGTGTAAAATGTATTCCGTTCCGTTGATTTTTGACGAAAATGCAACCCTTTTAATTATTTAAATTGTTGCCAAGGAAAGTAATAAGCTTTAAAGGGAGATAATTTTTATTTTTAATTTGGCTGGTACAAGATCATTTTTGACAAGGGAAGTAATTTTTGAAGGAATATAATCCAAGGTAGGAGCTTTTATTAATAGAAAGTAAAAGGCATGGAGATTTAAGACAATATTGGGTATATAAATTTTCACTCTAATAACCATTTTATGGATGGTTTTTATGCAAAGATTAGCGTACATCGAAGCGCCGAGGTTATACATTTTGATGTACCCACTCACGTCTTTTTTCTTATTATACTTTCATTTCTCGGCCGATTTTGACAACTTATATATCATTAGAAAGCCTACGTTACGTAGTTTTCAGATATATAAATATATATTATGTTTTTCTTCTGATTTGGGCAGCCCGGCGAGTTATAACTTTAACTTTTGCAAATATCACACCGTTTTAGAGTCTAGATTCACGGTTGACATGTTCGAACTTTATACCGATTTCTAGCGTTGATATTTGGAGTTCAGTTTAAAAAATTACATCTTGCTTAGGAAAATAGAATTCTGTATACGATAGAAAAAAAATGGTTTTAAAAATGAAATTAAGTAAGGAATGGCTGTACGAAAGTATCGCGCGGTCCTAACGCAGAGAACTGATGTTACGGTCTTGGCGATAATGCTTTTGTTTAGATACCGGCCATTTAATTGCCTTTGTCATGATTATTATATTTTTTTATGGAATATATTGAAATATTTTGTTCACGAAACATATCAATAAAGCTAATAATTAATCTAGCTTAATAAATTAACGATTTCAGCTCTTGTTTCTAACACAGACAATGTGTTAATTTTATTACGAGACAGCGTATTTAGCGGACCCTCTTGATATTTTTCGGCCGGGATTTTCAAGAATCTTTAAATAACTTTAATTAATTGATAATTTATGGTAAATAACCTTTCATATAATTATACATAACAACCTCTTTGAAAATAAACAACAAACGATGAATGTTTTGACACTCATTTTATTTGAAGTATGCAAAGCCGAAAACTATCAAGAGGGCACTCACACCCCTGATGAGGCTTAGTCAAGGTATCAAAGCTTCAAACAATGACCTCTCTATTTTTGTTTTAATTCTAAGTGAAAGACAACTAACATCAAGAATGATTATAACACATGTAATGGAGTAAAAACAATCTACCTCTGTCAAACTGAACAAGATCTGTTACTCTTTACCACTAACAATAATGCCCTCCGATTCAGATGCAATCGATGAAATAAGCATAATGAAACAAATGAAATATTTACCATTCACTCTTTCGTATCCGTGCTTGGAAATCATATGACCCCGAAAACGAGGCATTTTTTGGGCACTAAAAGTAAGTTTTTAGGCACTCTGTACACTGGTAGACACTCACTGATCCGATTGCTTTTGTCACTTTTACTTTCTTACACGGCTTTTACATTCTCAGAATCATCACTGCTACATGTGTAATCACCTAACAATTCGTCTAAATCTAAGTCGTCATCATCCCAGTGAAAAAAATCCGATTTTGAATAGTTGGACATGTTGCACTGATGTCAAAATACGAAATGATCTGCTTAACACCGACCGTGATTTTCAAGAATCTCTAAATAAGTTTAACTAATTGATAATTTAAGGTACATCACCTTTCATATCATATTCATTATACATAATAACCTCTTTGATAATAAAAAACAAACGAATGTTTTTTCACACCCATTTTATTTGAAGTGTGCAAAGCCGAAGATATCAAGAGGGTCGGCTATATACGAGGTCTCATATAAAATTATCACCCTTTCAGTGTTATAAACCATAGCTGAAATCGTTAATTTATTAAGCTTCATCAATAGTAAGATGTATTGATATGTTTCGTGAACAATACATTCGATAAAAAAATTATAATAATCCTGGCAACGGAAATTTAAACAAAAGCATAATCGCTAAGACTGTAGCATCAGTTCGGAGCGTAATGACCGCGAGCTACTTTCGTACAAAGTCATTCCTTATTTATTTTCATTTTTAAACCCATTTTTTCTATCGTTTACAAAATTCTTTTCTCCTAAACAAGATGTAGTTTTAAAAACTGAACTCCTAATATAAACGTTACAAATCTGTATAAAGTACGACCATGTTTACCGTTAATATAGATTCTAAAACGGTATGATATTTGCAGAAGTTAAAGTTATAACTCGCCGGGCTGCCCAAATTAGAAGTAAAACTTCATATATATTTATATATCTGAAAACTAGGAAATGTAGGCCTTCTAATGATATATAATTTGTCAAAATAAGCCGAGAAATAAAAGTAAAATTAGAAAAAAGACGTTAGTGGGTACATCAAAATGTGTAACCTCGGCGCTTCGATGTACGCTAATCGATAGCTACTGGTTACGTAACTAAGTATCGACAAGGTTAAACGCACGTGGGCAAAACATAAAATGTGTATTTCTCGTGTTTAACTCGCTATACATCCATTAATAACAACGGATATATACTAAAAGTTATATTTTTGTTAATAGAGGAATAAATAAGCAACAAGATAACGTATAAACCAATACAATCGGATGATAAGTTTTTGCATAAATTTGAATTGACAACAGTAAGGGTCAAATACTCGTTTCAACTCCTGTCAATATACGCTTCGTGGTGGGATATTTGTTTTGATCCATTGATATTTGGGGAGGTTATGGGCCTTGGACTTATTTTTGTTTCTATAATAACCGTTTTCCGGAATTTTTTTTACGCAAGCCAATCAAGGACGACACTTTCTGTCTAGAGTAAATTTATTTTTAGTGTTGTCAATTATTAGACTGTGAAGACTGAGGCAAAACTGCAAGCAAATGCATTAACCCTTTCAGTGCTGGAACCGAATTTTGAAGGCCTTTGCAAACAGTTTGGATCCAGATGAGACGCCCCAAAATGTGGCGTCTCATCAGGATCCACACTGTTTGCTATTCTGATAGTATTCTTTGAAAAAAATCAAAGAAAATGCTAATTAAAAAAATTCAGCAGACGACATTTTAGCAGACTACAAATTTCCCAGCATGCTAAGGGTTAAACACCATTTTCCCAGAGCTGGACTCGTATTGATTGAAGTTATTACTCAGCTCATGGTAGTACCGTGTAAGAACTGTACTGCTTGTTGTTACGTATCATTATGTAGAAAAGTAATCCTTTATTTACCTGTATACCGATAGTTTGTACTTGTTTCATGACATGTTTGATTCTTTTAGTCACTTTGAGTTTATTTACACCACCAAGTGTTTTGTTACAATTGTATTGGCTTTAGGTTAAAGAATGCATGGGAAAAGCTCAGACATTTGTTATATGCATATGCATACAACCCATTTTCCACAGAACGCGGCTTATTTGATTAAAAACAGTCATGTTATAATATAAAGATTACTTTAATAAGCTTTCCAGTATGTCCATTGTGATTTTGCTATGTACCATGAAAAAAGTGTCATGGGCCAAATAAATTCCAAGTCATTGTACCAAGTTTGTTAAACATTTTATATATGAGTCGCGTTCTGAGAAAACTGGGCATAATGCATGTGCGTAAAGTGTCGTCCCAGATCAGCCTGTGCAGTCCGCACAGGCTAATCAGTGACGACACTTTCCGCATTAACTGGATTTTTGTTCAGAAGAGACTTCCTTTTAACGAAAAATACCATAAAAGGGGAAAGTGTCATCCCTGATGCGGACTGGACAGGCTAATCTGGGATGACACTTTACGCACATACATTATGCCCAGTTTTCTCAGAACACGACACATATAATGATTCTGGTATATTGTTGTTCTGTACATTTTATATCTGTTATATGTATCCGTTGACTTCATATTTGAGGGTGCTATATGAAAAGGGTGTTTAATGCTTGTGCATAAAGTGTCGTCCCAGATTAGCCTGTCCAGTCCGCACAGGCTAATCAGGGTTGACACTTTCCGCTGTTGATATTTTTTGTTTCAAAGATGTCTCTTCTTTGCAAAAATCAAGTTTAGATGGAAAGCGTGGCCCTGATTAGCCTGTGCGGACTGCACAGGCTAAACTGGGAATAAACTTTATGTACATACATCAAACCCTCTTTTCACAAAGCGCGACACATTTAAGGGTGTTGAGTCTACATTTCTTGATCAACATTTTAATAGAATATTTATTCTCTTGTAAATAAAATAAATCAACGAAAAGTAACATTGTTTGCTTGTATGTATTTCTGTTCCCAAAGTTATTTTACCCATAAGAAAATTGGTAAGTAACTCTGAACATAAAGAGAAACAAGAATATTATTCATTTATTTATTTAAAACCATACTAAATATAAAAAATATTTTGTGACTTTACAACCTATATATCCATACGTACATCACAAAACATCATTATTGATGACTTGGTGTATACAATATAGCAAAACAAATTGTTATGTTCTTCTACACAACTGATACTTCAATTCTGAAGATTTTGATAAAAAGCATCTAAAACCTGAAACTGCAGACAATGCCCATACAATCTTAATGTATTTGAGCCTAAGCGTGGGAAAACAAGGCTTAATTCATGTGTTAAGTGTCGTCCAAGATTAGTCTGTGCAGCCGGCATCTGGGACAACACTTTATGCACATTTTCTTTTCTTTGAAAGAAAGTCTCTTCTTAGCAAAATTACAGTTTAGATGGAAAGTTACCCTGATTCTCTTGTGCTAACTGCGCAGGCTTATCTGGCAAGACACATTAAACCCCAGTTTCCCAGAACTAGACACACTAGTATGTAAATGAATATTAATTAACTAACACATCATTTACAATGATCAGCTGGTAATCTGTATACACATTTTAAATAAGTAAATTTCGTTCAAAAGTACTGGAGAATTAGAATTATGGAAGCATTTAATTTGACCAGAAATGAATTCTTATAAAAGCATGAGATCTTAGTATTAAGACATAACTGTTTGTCTGATTTTGGAAGTTATAAAAATATAAGAAAAAGTGTTACTCAAAGTAAACACTTAACATAACAATTAATTATTATTTAACACACTTCATTCACTTTGTACAGGTCTTGTGCAACTGATGTTAACTCATGTATGCCTAGAGTCCTGAAAAAAGGCATTGTCAAACAGCATAGACCCAGATGAGACGCCGCATGATGCGGCGATCATGCGGCGTCTCGTCTGGGCCTGCGCTGTTTGCTTAAAGGAATTTCTGTAAGAAGTATTATAAATATAGAAATAAATATACTAGACATCCCTAATTTTGGAAATAAATTGATCCCAGATGAGACGCCGCATGATTCGGCGATCATGCGGCGTCTCATCTGGGTCTGCGCTGTTTGCTTAAAGAAATTTCTGTAAGAAGTATTCTAAATATAGAAATAAATATACTAGACATCCCTAATTTTGGAAATAAATTGATCCAATTTAGAAGGATGGGAGAGTCCACTTGGCATAAATGGGTTGACAAAGGAACCTTCGTAAATGTCTCAACACCAGCATACACGTATATGAGAAGCTTACACACTGATATGTCAGGAGCAGGACAAAATGGAATTTTACCTAGATTTCTTGGCACACAAGTAAATTATCAGGTAATCTCTTTACAAAATGAAAGGCATATAATACTACTTGGTTTACCATTGAACAATAAGAGTGAACTAAATGCAAAAAGAAATATAATGGCTAACTAACTACTTAATCTTTCTACTATAAGAATATTTGCAAATAGATTCCATTAGAATTACTGTAAGCATAACTTGATCAGCGTAATGCAAAAATGGGTCTTATGATGCCATATGCGGCAATATTCTCACGGTCTGTTCAGGAGCTTTTCTTTCTGCTGGAAAGTCACACAAAGTTTCACGTTATCTTTAGGGGGCAGGTAAGACCCTGACCAGACTGAGCGATTGGCAGCCTGGTATGGACCGACGCTGCCTGCATATAGCATAAGACCCATTTTTGCATGACACTTCATCTCCTTAATATCACAAAACTTATGCCTTCAAAAGTATCATCTTGTCCAAGAAACAAAAATATCGGATAAAAATAAATTAATCATATTTTAAATATCTATCACATATGGGCATAGTACAAATAGACGCAGGTAAATCTACAATCGTATGGGGTTGTCACTGCGCTCGTGTTTCAATCTCTTCATCTCGTACATTAGCGAGTAGGTAGAGTTTAAGAGTTCATCCGTAGCTCTCTGCAACCCATCTGAAGCCTGCAGGTAACTTCCACTACTTTCTCCTGGGTATGCCCCCGTGTAGCTACTGCTTATGTTCCCCTTCAACCCAGTAGTGTCACTTCTGTACGCACTTATGTCCCCTTTGTAAGCGCCAGAGTAGCTACCCTTAACGTTCCCTTTCAGAGCGCTGGGCCAGGTGCTGTCTGCATACTTGGCTTCAGGTTGGTAGGTAGGGCGAGGCAGGGGGCGGCTGATTGACTGCTCCTTGGCGTTCCATTCGTACGGGAAGTTGGCAGCTAGAGTCTCGGCATCATCTAGTGTCTGTCATGATGGGAAACAACTGTTAGTTTTAAGCAGAGGAAATGAGACGTGTATGTCAATATTACAATGAAAACCTTGGCTGTCACCACACTCAGCTTATGTTGATAGCAAAAGGGTATCCATATTAAAAAGAAGATTTTTATATATTTTCCCGTATAAATACACTTAAATACATTTATTTAAATGAAATGAATTCTTAAATGGACCATTACTAAAGCATGCAATCCCAACCTAGGTCTGTATGAAAGATTCACCCACACATGTTCTTGGAAAAACAAGAATATCAGTGAAACTGATGGATGCTCCCCGATAATGCGCTTTGTCAATCTATGTGTTAATAACCACCTAAAAAAATATATTATTAGCCTCGGTGAACTTGACCTTGACCCCAGTGACCTCAAACCTCATCAAAAGGTAGAGGTCCATGCAAGGTACCTACATGCCAAATATGAAAGAGATAGGTAAAGAATTGAAGGTGCTATTAGAAACTGTAACAAAAGTGTGACGGAAAAATCTATTATTAGCCTCGATGACCTTGACCTTAGTGACCTCAAACCTCATCAAAAGATAGAGGTCCATGCAAGGTACCTACATGCCAAATATGAAAGAGATCGGTAAGGAATTGAAGTTGCTATGAGAAACTGTAACAAAAGTGTGACAGAAAAATCTATTATTAGCATCAGTGACCTTGACCCCATTGACCTCAAACCTCATCAAAAGGTAGAGGTCCATACAAGGTACCTACATGCCAAATATGAAAGAGATCGGTAAAGAATTGAAGGTGCTATGAGAAACTGTAACAAAAGTGTGACGGAAAAAATCTATTATTAGCCTCGGTGACCTTGACCCCAGTGACCTCAAACCTCATCAAAAGGTAGAGGTCCATGCAAGGTACCTACATGCCAAATATGAAAGAGATTGGTAAAGTATTGAAGGTGCTATGAGAAACTGTAACAAAAGTGTGACAGAAGGAAGGAACTACAAACTGGCAACTATATGCTCCACCGAAAATATTTTGGGGAGCATAAAAAAAAAGTTATCCAATAATACATGTTTCAAACAATACACACTATGCATTACTGTAACAGGAGCAAATACTCTCTATAACTGCTGACAGCACAGACTGTCTCACCGTTCTAACAGCTGACTTGAGTCCCTTTGTGTCGTCACGGAGACCTATCGTCCGGGAGGCAGGCATCATAGACGGCTGGGTGCTGTTCCACCCCTTCATGCAGTGCTGTAACAAGGTAACACGTTAATGTTCTCCATATGTTAACTTGAAACACTCTCCACAGGTCATGGATCTGATTTTCTAAAAACTAAAAGTTATCAGTATTCAACACTATCTTAGTATTCACATGCAGCATACAAATTGAGCAACTGTACCTTTGATAGAGCCATGGAGTCAGCAGCATCAAAGCTATTTCTACGGTGAGGCTTTACTCGACTGGGTGCAGCCAGGGTGGACCGGGGGATACTCACCCTGTATAAGCAATAAATATAGGCAATAGGTAGATTATTTAAAAAAGAACAAGAGATGTGTTTGTCAGAAACACAATGCCCCCTATTGCGCCGCTTTGAAATAATATTTCAATATATCATTTGGCAGGTTTAGAAATTATCTCCCGTTTAAAGCTTATTACTTCCCTTGGATTGCATTGTCTTACTTTTGACCTTGAAGGATGACCTTGGCCTTTCACCACTCAAAATGTGCAGCTTCATGAGATACACATGCATGCCAAATATCAAGTTGCTATCTTCAATATTGCAAAAGTTATTGCCAAACTTTTTAACCAAGGTTTAAGTTTTGGGACAGAATGACAGACATTCAATCCGGGGGCATACAAATCTTACCTGACTGCTAGATTTGCAATTCAACTGTAAGATGTCTTACCTTTCCACTGTAAAACTAGATAACCAACCCAACAACAATAACTGCTATCATACCACTTGATTAAAACTTATCCAATAGCTTTGCTACCATCCAACATAATTTCTTACCTTCACACCATACCAATTTATTTCAAACATATTCAAAAGATTTGCAAACAAATCAGTAGATTACTTACCTAACCACTGTACCGTGATTTCTAACATTACTATCAAACCACTGGATTTCCAACTTATACAATGCATATCCTCATTACTCTATTTCCAACATCACAACTACATTTCCAACCTCATCACTCTGTTTCCAACCCCAGTACTCTATATCCTACATCAGCACTACATTTCCTACCTAACCACTACATTTCCAACCTCACCACTACATATCCTACCTTACCACTACATTTCCAACCTCACCATCAAATATCTTACCTCAGCACTACGTTTCCTACCTCAACACTAAATTTCCTACCTCACCGCTCTATATCCTGCCTCAGCACTCTATTTCCAACCTCAGCACTCTATATCCAACCTCACCACTACATATCCTTCCTTACCACTACATGTCCAACCTCACCACTACATATCCTACCTTACCACTACATTTCTGACCTCACCACTACACATCCTACCCTACCACTACATATCCTACCTCACCACTTTATATCAAACCTCACCACTACATATCCAACCTCACCACTACATATCCTACCTCACTACTACATATCCTACCTCACCACTCTATATCAAACCTCACCACTACATATCCAACCTCACCACTACATTTCCTACCTTACCACTACATATCCTACCTTACCACAACTTATCAAACCTCACCACTACATATTCTTCCTAACACTATATTTACAACCTTACCACTACATATCCTACCTCACCACAACAGGTCCTTCCTCACCACTAAATATTCTACCTCACCACTACATATCCTACATAACACTACATTTCCAACCTTACCACTTCATTGCCAACACCATCACCACAGATCCTACCTCACCACTACATATCCCACCTAACACTACATTTCAAACCTTTCCACTACACTTCCAACCTCACCACTACACTCCAACCTCACCACTACATTTTCTACCTCACCACTACATTTCCAACCTCACTACTACATATAATACCTCACCACTACATGTCCTTCCTAACCACTAATTTTCTACCTCACCACTACATTTTCTACCTCCTTACTACACTTCCTACCTCACAAATCGTGGCTCCTCGTAGGTAGGTTTCTCATTGTCCTTTTTTGGCTCAGACTGCTGATAGTCGTAGCCAGCAAACAGACTTCTCTGTATTGGCTCAGCAAACAGTCTATCATTTACAATGTATGGCTTCACCTCTGAAATAAAATTGAGCCTTGCTCTAACAGAACAGGGTTTAATGCATGTGTGTAAAGTGAGGCCGACCCAGTCTGCACAGGCTAATCAGGGATGACACTTTTTGTTTATAGTGTATTTTTCGTTTAAAGGAAGTGGCTTATTAGAAAATATCCAGATAAGGTGGAAAGTGCATTCATTGATGAGCCTGTGCAGACGAAATAGGCATATCTGGGATGACACTTTATGCACATGCACAAGAAATACAGTGGAACCCTTTCAAACCAAACACGTAAGGGACCAGGACAAAAAATCTGGTTAAGAGGGGATTGCAGTAAAGTAGGGACAAAATACTGATGTAACATGCAGGGTGTTAATAAGGAAAATTATTCAATTTAATTATATAATATTTGATACACTGCCAAACGTAAAACAAAATTTCTAACGAATATTTTAAAACAAACTATTTTGTGTCATTCTGCCTTTAATTTAATGGCAATATAACTGAAATTAATAATTAAGATATCTATTAAAAAAACACATGTAAATGACTGGAGATTACACACCTTTTTTGTACACATTGGTTTTTTTCTGTTTTGTGAAATCATGCATAAAATTATTATAAATGGTTGTTATTTCTACATATATATTAATACATGCAAAATCACAGTGAGTAATAAAACTACATCTTTATGTAATGATTTGTTACAAAAAATAATGCACACTTCAAGAAATACAGTAAACCTTAAATATTAATAGTAAAAATATAACCTTATCCTTTACTGAATGAATGCAAGTAACATCTGACATAGTATTTCCTAGGCAACCAACTGGCAGACCTACCCTTCATATCAATGACCTTGGCTTTTGACCGTGCCCCATAAAGGTAATGAGGAGAAATAACAATAACATGTTCCAAGATTACCACTTAAAAAACTGATAAAAAATATTCATAGCCAGGGTAAACAAATAAGAAAAAAACACTGCTATAAATATGTCTCACTCTGTGAAAACGGAACTAAAGGGCTGTGTGTAATGTTGTTACAGATTAGCCTGTTCAGTGCACACAGGATAATCAGGGACAACACTTGTTGCTTTTATTGTATGTTTCCTACAGAGAAATTCCCATCTTAACGAAAATCCAGTCCAGATAGAATGTGTTCTCCCTGATTACCCTGCATAGACTGCACAGGCTAATCTGGGAAGATAATTTACAAACAGACATCAAGCCCAGTTTTCCCAGATTGAGGCTAAAATGTTAAAACAAAAATTCATACAGACAGTAAACTGTAAATACCATGCTACACTACCTGGGATGGGTCCATCTTCATTTCCTGCACAACATCACAAACAACGGTACAGTGCAACAAGATTTCACAAAACAATAAACACAAGTCTTGCTGTTTTTTGTGAAGAAAAGTTGGTACAACAGAAAAGAAGTTGGTTAAAGAGGTAAAAGCACTTAAACTGCACAATGTTTGATATAAGCAGTTTGACACCCCGAGATACATAGAAATATATAAGTTATGTATTAAATTAACAACTAAAGTTAAAGTAACACTTGAAACCTGGACAGGTATCAATACGCCCATTCATGAGTTTCAATAATCTGTTGTAATGAACTAGATGCCTCTTGGCAACATATAGAGCCAACTGTCAATAATGTTTGAAATTGTTAAAAAAATTGAATCATGCAAATGTTTGAACTTCGGTCAAAAGTCGGACCTTGGCCTTTGTCCAAAGGGTGACACACCCTGTCCACATGGTGAACATTTTTTCCCATTTATTTTTAAGAATTACATGATGACATAATGTATGATGAAGATTCAGTCAGGACAAGCTCTTGTATGGCCAAATTTAATATTTGACCGTTATGTGTGACCTTGATCTTTGAGGTATGAAGTCATGTCAAGCAGCTATCATTGTGAACATGTGTGACAAACTGTTTTAAAATTGCATGATAAATGATGAAGTACCAGTCTAGGCAAGTTGTTTAATGGCCACATTTAACTTCTAAAATTAAATCTTGATGTTTGGGGTGCAGAGATGGATTGTACACATGACACATTTCTTCTTAAGGTGACATTTTACAGATATTTTAAATTGCATGATGCATGAGAAAAGTACATTCCGAAAACAAGCTGTTTTATCACTACATTTGACCTTTGACCTTAAAGTGCTTATTTCACCTATGAGATAGAGAGATGATTGTTACACATTACAAGCCATCTTACATGGCGGTCATTTGATTGAAGTTATTTTGAATATGCATTATATAAAATATCAAAAGTTACATTTTGGACAAGCTTCAATTCACAAACGCAAGTATATTACAACACTGTGACTGCTTTATCATGCTTTTAGCAATCAAGCTCCACAAAAGACTGTGTTGTGTTTATATAAGTTAGAATTTGTATTCAACTTAAATTAATAACAAGGGACAAAATTGTCACAAAACCAGGTTTTCAATTTGAAAAACAAGTCACTGATTGTTCATAGTTATCCCCCTTGTTTCAAAATAAATCTAATTTTAGTCGTGGCGACCTTGACCTTGGAGATATTGATGTAATTCTTTCGTGCGACACACCGTTCAATGATGGTAAACAAATGTGCCAAATGATTTTAAAATCTCACAATGAATGACAAAGTTATGGCTCGGACAAGCTCATTTATGGCCATTTTTGATCTTTGAAATCAAAGTGTGACCTTGACCTTGGAGATATCAACGTTATTATTTCGCGCGACATACCATCTAATGATGGTGTACAAATGTGCCAAATAATTTTAAAATCTCACAATGAACGACAAATTTATAGCCTGGACAAGCTTGTTCCGCCCGCCCGCCAGCCATCATTTGCCAATCTAATAACCAGTTTTTTCTTTCGGAAAACCTGGTTAATAAAATAATCTTTATTTAGTCAATAAAGATAATTAAATATACTTATAATAATGTTATAGCAATGTTGTTACCCAGCATATTTTACCTACGATATTTGCAATGCACATGCATAAACATTAATATAAATTTGGCTAGACATAATATACATGATATAATATAATAAGAAAGCCCATGAAGTTATTATTAAAGGTATGTAAACATAACCCTCATCAGAAAAGACTTGTGTAGATATAACACAGATGCCCCCACCTTTTACTTTTGTTTCAAATGTTACCTTAACCTTTAATGCATGGAGATGGGAAGTGGAATATTGTCTTGATAATTTATATTGGTGCTCAGATATCTAATCTGTTTGATGTTTGATGGAAATTTTGACTTTTGACTTCCAAGTGTGGCCTTGACCTTTAATGTGTGGGTATGGTCTTGCATGTAAGAAGAAGTTTGGTCAAGGTTTTTTTTGGCCCGATTTTATAACCGAAATTCGGCTATGTTCCCAATCCCAAAAAGTATACTTTTTTCCCAAAATGTGGCAAAAAATCCCCAATTTCCAAAAAAAAAAAAAAAAAAAATGTTTTTTTTTTTTTTTTTTTTAGAAAAAAGTCTAATGCGTATTTTATCTCAATTTCAATTCAACTACATCTAACAAAGTATTATATGATTTTTTTCTTTTAATTTGAATGATTATAAAGAGTTATATCAAATTTAGTATTTCCCTAATCAGTGGACTTTTCATGTGGAAAAAAAGGCTAATGAATTTATTTTCCCAATTTCATGAAAATGCTGATAAAATTCCCAATTCCAAAGCCATGGGCTATCTTCCCAAAAAGTGGAAAAAAAAACCCTGTTGGTACACCAAATACATCAGCCTTAAATGGTGGTCATTTGTAGTTAGTCTTTTGAGAATTTGCTTGATGAATGATAATGAAACAGTCCAATATTCTATTTTATGGCCAAATTTTACCTTTGACCTCTAAGTGTTAGCTTGACCTTCATAGAAGTCATCTAATGAACGTAAACATGTTGTGCCATGTTATTTTAAAATCTATAAATATATAAACAAGATATGGCTCAAACATGAATTTACAAGCTGCATAATAGTTAAACTTGACCTATGACTAGTAAGTAAGACCTTCATCTACAACCGACATGAGTTACATTATGATGGTTTACATTTGTGTCAATTTATTTTAAAATCCATCCATAAATGGCAAACTTATTTTTGAGACAAATTTGGACCAATATATGTGCACTGGCACCAATGCAGAGGCACGCAGTCAAACAAGGAGACTGTTATATGATGCTTTCTTCAAAGGAGGGCATACTAAGAGTAATTCAACAATAACTTGAGTCTCATTCTGGGAAAACTAAGCTTCATCCATACCTGCAAAGTGTAATCGCAGATAATCCTGTAACGTCCGCACAGGCTTATCTAAGACAACACTTTCCACTTAGACAGAATTTTTTCTAAGGAAAGACTTTCATTAAACAGAGAAGAGCTTTCACCATAGGGTGAATGATGCCCCCTATAAACACATGATAGAAGTTTTGAGCTTTGTTCGAAACCTAAACGCAGATTTCAAAACCTAAACACGGACCCTTAGTTCAAGGTCAAGGTCACAGGGGTCAAAATTTGTGTGCGTATGGAAAGGCCTTGTCTGTATACACATGCATATCGAATATGAAGGTTATATCTCAAGGGACATAGAAGTCATGAGCATTTTTCGAAACCTAAACGCAGATTTTGAAACCTTAATGCGGACCCTAAGTTCAAGGTCAAGGTCACAGGGGTAAATTTTTTTGTGCGTATGGAAAGGCCTTGTCCATATACACATGCATACCGAATATGAAGGTTATATCTCAAGCGACATAGAAGTTATGAGCATTTTTCGAAACCTAAACGCAGATTTCAAAACCTAAACGCAGACCCTA
This sequence comes from Dreissena polymorpha, assembly GCF_020536995.1. NCBI lineage: Eukaryota > Metazoa > Mollusca > Bivalvia > Myida > Dreissenidae > Dreissena > Dreissena polymorpha. Next base: position 39,568,225 of record NC_068362.1, on the reverse strand, counting down.
AGTTCAAGGTCAAGGTCACAGGGGTAAATTTTTTTGTGTGTATGGAAAGGCCTTGTCCATATACACATGCATACCAAATATAAAGTTATATCTCAAGGGACATATAAGTTGTGAGCATTTTTCGAAACCTAAACGCCGATTTCGAAACCTAAACGTGGACACTAAGTTTAAGGTCACAGGGGTAAAAATTTGTGTGCGTATGGAAAGGCCTTGTCCATATACACATGCATACCAAATATGAAGGTTATATCTCAAGGGACATAGAAGTTATGAGCATTTTTAGAAACCTAAACGCAAAGTGTGACGGAAAGACGGACAGAGAGACGGACAGTCCGATCACTGTATGCCCCCTTTTCTTCAAAAGGAGGCATAAAAATTCAATATAAGCGGAAAGTGTCTCCCAAGATTAGCCTGTGCTGACTACACAGGCTAATGTGGGAGGACACTTATGCACATGCATTAAGCCAAGTCTTTTCAGAACAAAGCTCAATTATTGGTGTGTAACCCACTTGTTTCCTCAAGGGCTCGCTGCACAGGCTCTGGTTCCCTCTCAGGATGCTCCCACAACTCCTGGGGGCCACTGAAATATGGAACAAGCATTATTATCTATTGTTTGAAACTTGGAACATGCATGATTTAAATCAATTTAAACAAGAGCTTGTAACAGTAGTGCCAAATCCCCGCCAAAATGTGTTTGTTTGTATGAGAACATTTGTTTTAGAGAGTAGAATAATATTTGTAAAATATGGCACCTGTGTCATCTATTTATATTTTAAGGATCAATTAGTTATATAGTGTTGGAGTTATGCTGTAGACAATAAAATATATGGAAATGAAAAAGGCAGGTAATTAAAAACCTACGGCCCATAGAGTTATGGTTCATGTTCACTGCACTTCTCCTAGTTGCCATCTGTTTATATTACTAGTTTCAAGTACATCCCTTCAGTAGATATAGAGTTATGCTCCAGACAAAAAATTACTTTGAAATTAAATAAAGGGAGATAATTAAAAGACTAAGGATGATAGAGTTATGTTTCTTAGTCACTGCTCTTCTCCTACTTGCAATCTGTTTATACTACAAGTTTCAAGTAAATACCTTCATCAGATTAAGAGATATGCTTCGGACAAAAATTTACTATGAAATTAAATAAAGGGAGATAATTCAAAAACTAGGTAAATAGAGTTATGGTTCTTAGTCACTGCACTTCTCCTACTTGCCATCTGTTTATATTTTAGTTTCAAGTAAATCCCTTCAGTAGATTTAGAGTTATGCTCGGACAAAAATTTACTTTGAAACAAGGGCTGTTTGTAAAACATGCATGCCCCCCTATATGGGCTATAAGTTGTAGTAGCAGCCATTGTGTGAATACGTTTTTTGTCACTGTGAACAACGGTGGTGGTGGTGGTGGTGGTGGTGGTGGTGGTGGTGGTGGTGGTGGTGCAACCTTTATTTCATTTTTGCCCGATGTTTATTGATACAATGCATTACAAAAATGCAGTTAGCCTTACATTTGGTAAAATTTAAATAAATTACAAGGGAGGCAAATGCTGTTACATGCATAAACGGTAGTTGTTTCCCTTGTTTGAACCATGCTAAATCCTTAAAATGCCTATTTCCAGTAACTGTGACCTTCACCTGTGACCTTGACCTTTGACCTAGTGACCTCAAAATCAATAGGGGTCATCTGCGAGTCATAATCAACGTACCTATGAAGTTTCATGATCCTAGGCCCAAGCGTTCTTGAGTTATCATCTGACAACCACCTGGTGGACGGACCGGCAGACCAACCGACAGACCGACCGACATGAGCAAAGCAATATACCCCCTCTTCTTCGATGGGGGGCATAATTAAATAAAGGGAGAAAATTCAAAAACTAAGATAGATTAATAGTTATTTTTCTTAGTCACTGCACTTCTCCTACAGTACAGGCACCGTGTTCTTAAACAAACATCACTCGCCGCAGTGTTCATTTCACTGTTGGCTTACTGATATGAACCCGCAAAGGGTGTTCAGATCAAATGTCGTGTGGGCCGTTTGCCTTAAGACGAACACCGCGAATCATCGCGGACCAATAATATCTACCGCGGTGTTCACTCGACATCGTGTTCGCTAAAAATAAAATAATTGAATATAAACGTACTGCATTGATACCTTTCATTAAGTGTTTATATTGACGACAAAAGTAAATTATCAAATGAATTTTGGCATATGTTTCTATTTAAAGATTTGATGAAATAAGCGTCCAATCGGGACAAGGGTATTCCAACGTGCGTAAATCACTTAATGTGGTGTGCGCGCATCGTGTACAGTTCATGTTCTGTTACCAATTGTAGCTACAAATAAATACATGTATATGCCCATGATATTTTCGTGTCCAGTTTTTGTCTTGACAAAAAGCATGCGAAAATAGGCGTGGGTGTATTAATTTATACACAAAAAAAGAGAAGAGCAGACAACATTGTTAAAGTAGGGAATTTCCATTCAAGTATTGGGGTATCTCGCAAATGATTTGGAATTGGCATTTCCTCTGAATAAATAAAAGTCAAAAATGCTGAGTCATATCATCTTTTAGTTCGTTCAATATTGCATCAATTATTGTACTGTATCTGATTACACATAAAGTGCCGTGTACAGTTCATGAATATTCTTTTACAACGACCAATGAACAGTCATCTACATTTAGATTTCATTCAACATGTATAAGTCATTTTCTGGAAATCGGGAGAAACTAAAGGCGATTTTTAAAACAAGAGCACCGCATAACGGGTGCCACACTCGGCTGCGAAAGCTTGTCAGAATTTTTTTTTAAAGGTCACAGTGACCTTGACCTTTGACCTAGTGACCCAATATGGGTGTGGTGTGTAGAACTCATCAAGGTGCATCTACATATGAAGTTTTAAAGTTGTAGGTGGAAGCACTTTGATTTTAGAGCCAATGTTAAGGTTTTAGCACGACACCGGCGGACGGCGAGCAGGCTATGACAATACCTCGGGTTTTCTCCGTAAAAACAGCCTCGCTAAAAATAAACCAATGTTTTTTAATTTAATTTGTAATAGTTATTTATATTTTGTGTTGTCTGTGTATGTTTGTTTAGTTCTCATTTGTTTTCAGCAAATCTTATGAAAATAAATATCGTTATTGTAAATGTCTAAAGCAAGTCCCGTTTCCGATATCATATACGAGACAGTGTTCCAGCAAGGCCTAAATTGAAGGGCGCCCTGCCCTGCCCTTCCGAACCTCCGCCCAGCCCTTCCTAGGCCCCCCCCCCCTTCCCTTAAAAAAACTATTTTTTTTGTACACATGATATTTAATAAATCTCTTATTACATGGTATTTAATTTATTCCTCATTGTAGACATTATATTTGAATGTGTTAATAATAATGGGAATAATATATTCTAATAATTAGTAATGACATATAAATTAACATGCAACAGGAAGCATTCCAGAAACGCCAGCGCGCTCGAAAGTGCCCTTTTGACAAAATACTGTGTATGGAAAGTGCCTTTTTGACAAAAAAGCCCCCCTGCCCTTTTCAAATCCTAGCTGGGGCACTCCGAGAATTACTTTGAAATGTTTACTGACATGTCAAATTATTGTTTTGACAGACAGCACGTGCTTATCTAAAGGTTGTGTTTCGTAATTCATAGGATATTGGATTATCAGTGCTTGTTTGGGAAATAAAACAAAGACGCAGTCGGTACTTTTCTATAGGCTTTTGTACTGACCAACATAATAATTAGTAGTGCACGTGCTTATTTAACATTTACGGATAAGAAACACGGGCTCCTAAGACACGTTGGAAGAAAGTCATTCCGTGATCACAGGTGTTCCAGTTAACGATAGCGTGCAATCGCGGCGATTTCGGGTGTTCGCTGAACACCACGGTAAGTAGCGTGTCTGTCCCGACGAAATGTCACCCATCGGGTAAAGTGAACACCGCTGACAGGCGTTTTTGTTCAAGTACACGGTGCCTGTACTGTACTTGCCATCTGTTTATATTTCAAGTTTCAAGTAAATCCCTTCAGTAGATTTGAAGTTATGCTCCGGGCAAAAATTTACTTTGAAATTATATACAAGAGGGCCTGAAAGGCCCAAAGTCGCTCAGCTGAGATAAAAATAAATGACCTGTTCTTTGCAGCCCAAGATTTCAATAGAACAAATGTTCTAACCAAGTTTCATGAAGAATGAACAACAAATGGCCCCATGGCGGAAATATTTCTCAACAGACTGGAACCATTTTTGAACTCGTCCAAGATATTATTGGGACAAATCTTCTGACAAAGTTTCATGAAGATCCAACAATAAATGTGGCCTCGACAGTGTTAACAAGGCAATATTCATGATGCACAAAGGAAGAAAAACAATTGACAAAAGGTGATCACAAAAGTTCACCATGAGCAAAAAATATATTGCTTATAAAGATTGTCACCATGTGTGAAGATCAGCAAGTGTCATTCAGATTTAACTAAAAATGTGACTAAAAGTATTCACAATGTTTTACTATAAAAGACTGTGATAGTGTGGTCTCGTTCACATACGCAAGTGAACCGGTCACGGGACGGTTACAAGTTAAGTAACTGTGTGGCACTTATGTAATACAAAAATACTTATTGAGTCTTATTAAAGAACGCTTATTTCACCACACTTACTGATTGTAATTCAATTAACTAAAGGCGTCCAGTCAGATACGCATGAATACACTCAAAGAATTAATCTATAAGTGAAAACCAAAGCAGCTTTTATGAAAATAACTAACTTTAGTCTAAAGAATCTATGCATTGTTAAAAATGAACAAATACAGCAAATACCTTAATGAATGTAAAAAGAAGTCCACAATCTGTCAAAAATATAAGTTACTGTTAGTCTAGAAGTTGCTTCAAAAATCAAGTTTATAAATAAGTCTAACTTAATCTAAAGAACACAATTTATGGAGAGTGGAAACTCCAGTAAATAAAATGTAAAAAATATGAAGAATTTACAAAAGTTATTTCAATCAAAAGAGTCTTTCTAATTTAGAAAATGCCAAATAACAAGGTTGCCATGGAAACAGTTTCATAGCACAGTAGTCTGCTAAATACACCAAAACACAGTAGGTTAACTAATGGCTTATCAGTAAAGTTCAAAGATAAGGCTCTACAGTGCATTAGTACATGTACAGTTATTTTATAACATACCTTTATTTAATTGCATGCAAACTACTGTCTTTATGTACACCACATTTTATGAAAGAAGTCCCAGGTTTATACAATGGAGTTAACTATTAGAAAGTATGTACAGGTTATCTTTCTTTAACATTATGGATTATCACAGACTGTTTACATGTTTTCACTATATACATATAGAGAAAACTGCCCCACACCCTGGCGGCCATGTTTTTTCAACGATCTGAACCATTTTCGAACTCAACCGTCATATCCAGAAAACACATGTTCTGACCAAATCTTTTAATGAAGATTGGACAAAAAATGTGACTTGTAGAGTGTTCACATATTTTCACTATATACATATAGAGAAAACTGCCCCGCCCTCTGGCGGTCATGTTTTTTAAACCGATCTGGACCATTTTCGAACTCGTCCGAGATATCAATGAAACCAATGTTTTGACCAAGTTTCATGATGATTGGGCAAAAATTGTGACTTCTAGAGTGTTCACAAGGTTTCTCTATAGCCATATAAGGAATACTGCCCCGCCCCCTGGCGGCCATGTTTTTTAAGGGACCGGAAACTTTTTTGAACTCAACCAACATATCATTTTGACAAAGTTACATGAAGATTGGGCATCAAATGTGACTTCTACAGTGTTCACAAGGTTTTTCTTTTTTTTGACCTAGTGACCGAGTTTTTGACCCAGCATGACACAGTTTCGATCTCAGTCGAGGTATCAATGGGACAAATGTTCTGACCAAGTTTCATGAAGATCGGACAATAAGTGTGGCCTCTTGAGTGTACACAAGGCAAAATGTTGACAACGCACGACAGACAAAAGGCAATCACAAAAGCTCACCATGAGCACGTTGTGCTCAGGTAAGCTAAAAAGGGGAGATAATTAAAAAACTAAGGTAGATAGAGTTATGGTTCCTGGTCACTGCACTTCTCCTAGTTGCCATCTATTTATATTTCAAGTAAATCCCTTCAGTAGTTTTAGAGTTATGCTTTGGACAAAAATTTACTTTGAAATTATATAAAAGGGGAGATAATTAAAAAAATAAGGTAGAAAGAGTTATGGTTCTTGGTCACTGCACTTCTCCTAGTTGCCATCTGTTTATATTTCAAGTTTTAAGTAAATCCCTTTAGTAGTTTTAGAGTTATGCTCCAGACAAAGTTTTGGACAGACAGACGGACGCAGACAGACGGACGCAGACAGACAGACGCACAGACGGACGGACAGATGGACAGACGGAGACTATTACTATATCCCCTCCAAATTTTTTTTTCTGCGGGGATAATAAAGAATTACAGGTTGCTTGTGGGTTTCTTGAATAAATCAAGTGAAGTTTTAGACAAAAAAACATTATTCGATTGATTTCTAAAAATAACTTTAAATACATTATATCTTGCTCTCGGAAAACGGGGCTTAATGCATGTGTGAAAACAAATCATCCAAGATTAGCCTGTGCAATAATCAAGTACAACAATAAAAGCAGAAAGTGCAGTCCCTGATTAGTCGAAGCAGACTTCACTGGCTTATGCTAAGCAATGTTTTCCAAAGCACTGCTCACTTAAAGACAGAATAACCGGTTGCTTCCAGGACATGTTTGAATAAATCATTTGAGGTTAAGTGAAAACGTGAAAAAAACAAGAAATGTGTTTGTCAGAAACACTATGTCCCCTCTTGCGCCGCTTTGATTAAAAAAATTTTTTTTTTGACCTTTGACCTTGAAGGACAGGGTTCGACACTAAGGCACGTCCGACAGACATTGTCTAGTAAAATCGGTGGTCGGGCTAGTAAAACTGGGGGCTAGCTTGTCCGACTGGTCGTACATAAAAATATCTATACTGATTCATATAACTATAACTAACTGCTGTGAAAACCTTTATTTTTAATGTGTAAAATTACTCTCGTATCCGTTATTTACATTAAAACAAAACAAGTGTATTTAAATAAACGCGGAGCATACACATGATTCATCGCTATTTTTAGACGCAAAGGAGAGCTTCCTGCAGAAATTGCTTGTTTACATTGGTCAAGTTGTCATGAATATTAATGATTTTCTGCAGTGTCGTAAAACTGTAAAGCATGATTTTACGACTTCTATCGAAAATTGGTATCGTCAATGTAAACATTTTTGCGTAGCAGACAAGAGAATGTAATTTAAAGAATGACTTTGTTCAACTTCGGATTTTCGTCCGACAAATCAGTTAATAAAAGAGAATCTGACGCTTAAACTGACACGAAACGTAAACATGAAGAAACACGAAAACGTCAATTTTATCCTAAAAAAAAATCTGGTGTTCACTGATTATTTACTGATAAATCCTGATTAAACAGTTACATGACACAATTGTGTTCATTTGCTATGTCATTTGTGGTCTAGTAGACATCAGGCTCGGGCTAGTACATTTTAAGAGGAGCTGGTCCGACTGTCTTGCTGTAAAAAAAGTTAATGTCGAACCCTGAAGTATGACCTTGACCTTTCATTACTCAAAATGTGTTTGTCAGAAACACTTTGTCCCCTTATGCGCCACTTTAATTTTAATTTTTTGACCTTTGATCTTGAATTAAGACCTTGACCTTTCACCACTCAAAATGTGCAGCTACATGAGATACACATGCATGCCAAATATCAAGTTGTCATCTGCAAAAGTTATGGCAAATGTTAAAGTTGGAGCAAACAAACACACAAACCAACCAACCAACTGACAGGGCAAAAACAATATGTCCCCCACTATAAGTGGTGGGGGACATAAAAAGTAACTTACCAAATAAGCTAACACATGTATAAAATGGCCATATGCAACCACCCAAAACTTACAGTACACTTCCCGCGTTTTCCCCAAAAAACTCGCTCCCTCCGCGTTTTTTTTCTGCTAGCGAGTGTTCACGCAGCGTTGAGAGAGCGAGGTAAACTCGATAAAACGCTCGGCGTAACGCCGCGTTCGCTAATTCCCGCGGCGTGTACTACTTTAGCCTAGTCAGTAAATGCAGACAATTTCCGTTCTTATCAGTGACCGCTGCGCAAAGCCGCGTTAGCAGTGTGCTACTGGGCATGCCAAAAATTAAAACATTGTTATAATAAATTGTTTAAATACTGTATTACATGTATACAAAAGATAATTGTATAGAAAATTAAAACGTATAAAAATTATGTTTTTAATTCACAGGTACGTCTACAATATGAATGAATATAAGACATTTGACAAATTAATATTTAAATCATAACACATATAACACAAGAATAAATGTTCCGTCAAATTTCCAAATGAGAATAATAATTAGTAATCCGAAACACACTACGATTTTTAGGGTTAACACGACGTTTACAAATGCTTCCAATATACAGTCATCATGACAAAAGAGCGCGAAAATTATGCTGCAATGTACAAGGTATACTCCGGCAAAGCGTGCGTGTATTGATTTTTTTAATACAAACTTTATAGCGTAGAGAACATTGAATTTTGTTGATTTCGGTTAAAAGTTTCTTTGGTATTTTTGAACAAAATTATATCGCGAATAAGTTGATATTTCCTCCAAAATAATTTCAAATCGAACACGCTGAATCTTTATCGTTACGGTATTTTAGTAGAGTAATTATTTTAACAGTAATTGTACTGTAAACTGATTAAAGAAGACATCTGGGCGGAACTGGATTTTAAGTGTTTGACGTTATGAAAACACGCAAAGCTTGTCTACTGACCTATTGTGTAGACTGCTGTCTGCGGTGTTTTTACAAAAGGGATTAACATGTGTGAATGTCACTCTGCCGATTCGATCCATAATTACTGGTAAACATTGTTTTGAATGTCGACGCAACAAGAAAACAACTGTGAATATTAAATGCAACAATCAACTCAATAGTTATCACCTTCTTTTAGTAATCAATGGAATAACCTACCTACAAAGAGAAAATAAATGCATTAGCGAGCAGAGAATTGACTTTGTTCCGACAATAAAAACCATTCATTATGCATTTGTTGAAAGTGTTTACTTGAGTAAGTTATGCCTTAAGACATGAAGCGGCTTTTCTTTGATTACGTCAAACTGTCAATTCACACAGATTTGCAAGATGTTTATGGTCCTTGGTCATTTGTTTACATGTTCAGTATAGAAAATCACCTGCTAACATGAAAACTTTGGATTATATTATCAAAATAAAAACAATGTTGCAAACTGTGTTTATATTAATTGGTAAGTATTAGTTAAAAGACGACGTTTTGTGTGTTGTAAATCAACTAGTTTTCTATACAACTACAACTACTTCTACAACCACGTCGGGATCGATCTATCTTGGTTGTTTTTTTTTAAATTGTAAATATTATACTACATGTACATGTATGTACTAGTAATAAATGTAATTTTATTTGAAAATCAGGAAGTCAAACAAAATTAAATTGATCGTTATCTCGTAAAACGCGGAGTTTCCCCCCGCGTTGCCAACGCCGATTGCCACCGCGTCGGCTTATCAGTTTGCCGATCGTTAACCGCCGCGTCCAAAATCATGCAAACGCCGCGTCTCGCGGGATTTTCTTAATCTCCCTCCAGGTCAATCCCCGCGGAGTATGGAGGGAAATTGGGGAAAACGCGTGGAGTGTACTGTAGAGTAACTTGCAGGCTGTAAAGCCTATTCATCATTATCTAACAGTTGGAAACTGAGCCTTCAAAACTTGACTTTCTTAAGAAAAGTCTTTAACTAATTCGATTTTCTACGAGACTGCAAACAGATAAAAATGCATATCTGAGCTGGAAAGGATTACACACAGGACCCTCATTGACTGACTTACTCCATGTACATCTGATTCGAGCACTCCTGCATGTTCAGCTTGCGGAACTCTCGCAGCTCATCAAAGAATGTTTCTGATTGGTTGACAGCGTTTGGGTCATTCTCTATTAGAGCTGCTATCCAATCGTATCCCAGCATCCTCTGCTGCTGCCTGGAGAATGAGTCCATCTCATAGGTAAGGTTCCCAGAGGAGTCACGCGATGGACTTCGAAAGCTCACCCTGCTGCCATTGGCAGTGCTGGACTATGGAAAGAAAGCGCGTCATAAGTTATAAATAAAATAAGTTTTGCTATGTGGAAACTAGGAAAAATTAAGATGATCAATTATCTTAAGAAACAATTGTTTGTAAAGGTACCTTATTCAGTCTGCTGGTATTATTAGAGAGAAGTATTGACTTTGGTTTCTTCGTATCTCTGATGAATTTTGCGATCTTTCTGGAGTTTGCCGGGTCATCGAGGTTCTGAGCATATCCGGGAGTTTCCGGGTCAGAGTCTGTATCCCGCACAGGGACTTCATAGCAGTCCTGGAAACAAATCAGTGATTTTTTTACCCAATTGTGAAAAGTACCAGTACCAGCCTAATTGGGATAAATGTACCTAAAAAATCCTAATATTGGAAAATTCGTATTGTGAAGTCATCAAAGTGGGAAATTGGTGTATTTGATTTTTTGCTCCCAAATACTTTTAAATTGATAACTTAGTGTTGTCAAGCTGTCAATATTATATTTACTTAGGATCAAGTCATAGAGCTGCATAGGGAAACTAACTTAATAATGCATTTTTTTGTTTTTTTTTGTTTTTGGAAACCTGTAATTGGGAATTTTGTTGACAGCAATTGGAAATTTGTAGTTTTTTCATCATTGGGAAAGTGCCGTTTCCAGTACTTCATAAAGAATGAAATCACTGCAGATACACACACATTGCTTCTGGTTATTTAATACAATAGGACCATGGTAGCCCTTAAGCACTCACCAATCGCTGATGACTTGACCTGGTTATAAAGGTTTTTAAACCTAATAGACCCAGTTTCAAACATTGCCTTCATATTGTCAAGATAAATCATTTGTATTCTGACCAAGTGTCATCAAAGTTGAGTAATAAATATACAAATGTATCGTATAAACTGGTACAAATGTTTTTACTGATTTAACCTGGTGACCTTATTTGTGTTATGCAAAAGCCCCAGATTCAAACATAGCTTCCATATTGTCAAGACAAACATTCCGACAAAGTTTCTTGAAGATTTAGTAATAAATGTGGCCACTAGAGTAGAAACAAGGTTTTTCTTGGATTGACCTGGTGACCTAGTTTTTAAACACACATTGCCAAGATAACAAAATCCAGACCATATTTCATTCAGATTGAGCCATAACTGTGGACTCTGGAGTGGCAACAGGGTTTTCCTGAGATTTAACATGGAGACATAGTTTTTGGACATACAGCACCCTGATTCAAATCCACCAAGATATTATCCAGATATTCATTCAGAAAATTGTATTCAAATTTGGATGAAAAATGTGTCTGCTAGAATGGTAACCAGCTAAAAGTTGACGATGCGTACTGCACACTGCCAGACATAGGGACATCACAACAGCTCAACTAGATACTGTTGTGCTCATGAGTTTTGAAGTATTGCTAATACAGTCTTAAAGGGATCTTTTCACGCTTTGGTAAATTGACAAAATTGAAAAAAGTTGTTTCAGATTCGCAAATTTTCGTTTTAGTTATGATATTTGTGAGGAAACAGTAATACTGAACATTTACCATGGTCTAATATAGCCATTATATGCATCTTTTGACGATTTTTTTAAAACCTAAAAATTATAAAGCGTTGCAACGCGAAACGATTGAATAATTTGGAGAGTTCTGTTTTTGTCGTTACATTTTGTGAAACTACGAAGATTGCTTATATAAGGTATAAAATACGTCAAGTATGTGTACTCGGCGGAACAGCTCTGTAGGCTAAAGCGTTTTTACTTCAGGACTCTGGCAGGACTCCAGGGGTCACTGGTTCGAAACCTGCTCCGGGCAATGTTCTTTTCCTTTTTTTAATTTTATTCTTGATTTTTTACTGGAGCTTTTACGATCCAATGTTTACATTTATCAATATAAAGCATTTAATGAATAAGTTAAAAAATGCCAAAATCTGTGAAAAGGCCCCTTTAAGGTTCTTTGGTAAAGATAAACTTCATAAAATGTGCTTAACCATACATGCCAGACATCCCAATCTTGGCAGGACAGTCCTGCTTTTGGGGTGTTTGTCCGGGTATCCAGATGTGACACACTTTGTCCCTACATTCGTAAAAAACGACCTACATTCTATAAGTTCACAATAAAATTCGATAATCAAGCTCTGTCTGGCTTAAACTACATGTACCATTGCTAATCCCTTTATTGCCCCCTATTAACAAACCATATCTACAAGTCGAGTGATCCAGTGTTGTTTTTGACACCTTATCACCGATCTATTGGCAAATTATTGATTTTATCGGGCTTTCACACCATGGTGTGTTTATGATAGGGGTAGCTAATTGCTAGCGATAGATGCATCATTGTGAATTAAAAGCAGACTGCTTTTGTATTTCATGGCCCAAATCAAGTCCAAAGATATTATTACGCGGTAATCTGTTAAAAGTTAAAGGTGCGGTTTATTGTCTGCTTTGATAACGTATGCATCTTCAGCCCACATCGACATTAACCCCCGATCACTGGAATTTAGCTTGTCCGTTTACATATGGCGCAGAAGGCAGCCACGGCACATTGACTTTTTTCCCTCACAAGTACCAATTTATACACCTGGGTGGAGAGGAGCAAGTGTGGGATTAATTCTTTGCTCAGGAAAATCCAGTGCCTCGAGCGAGTTTCAAACCTGGGACCTTCCGATCCCTAGACCAGCATCCTATCACTAGACCACTGTCCCCACATATTCTGTCAAAACACCAATCTGGTATATCAAACAAATTGAGCTCTGACCGATACACATTGATGTTTTGCATATATTTACTTTAGTTTTTGACTGATTTTCAGAAAATAATTTGCACATATTGCATCAATCTAAATTTAGAGTAAATTGATGATTGGTTGAATAAAAACAGTGCTTGATGCGCGCACATCGGGTTGAACGATTACAAATGCCTCTGTCCTAAATGGATGTGACATAAAGGCATGCCCTGGAATTTCACATCATGGATTCATTTGCATAGTGCACATGTGTGTTTATTTCAGGTAAATTCCAAAACACATTTATCATCATTTTTTTGCAAGAAATGAGGTTTTGTAAGTAATATACTGATTACTGAGTACAGTAAAGGTGGCATGATTGATCGTTTTAGGTGTCAAGCTTTTGGTTAAATGTCCCGACATTTTTAATGGAATGTCCCGATTCGGACCTGAAAATTTCTGGCAAGTATGGCTTAACACATTTTGGTTCCTTTTAATAACAACTATTTGATCCTTGCTCTGAAAAAACCAAGTCTAATGCATGTGCAGACAATGAATGAAAAATATAACACAAGTGAAAAGTGTCATCCCTGATGAGCCTTTGCTGATTGCACATGCATTTAGACGGTTTTCAACAGCAAAGGCTCTCTTCTATTCCTTCCCCATAGAAAATTCCGCTAGACTACCTGTGTATCTGCAAGTTCAGCCTGTTTCCCTTCCCCGTACAAAATTCCGCTAGACTACCTGTGTATCTGCAAGTTCAGCCTGTTTCCCTTCCCCGTACAAAATTCCGCTAGACTACCTGTGTATCTGCAAGTTCAGCCTGTGCAAGTCTCTCCTGCAGAAACTTCAGGTCAGTATCATCCACGTTGGAGTAACTATAGTTCAACCTTGTATAGTCATCCTCCACCTCTCTCATCAACTCACTCGCGTTCAGGTCTCGAACCCCGTTCACCCGCACGTTCCGATCAATAATGCGTCGCTTCTGTAACGTGTTAGGTGTAGCCGACCCTCCTGACCCAGTTTCATTGGACCTGTTTTCTATAAACAGTGAATCATCAGAAATTTTTCCAAAGGTTTTCAGTTGATCCATATGTTCTGCTTCAATGTCTTTACGGAGATCAGACAGGTCTGGGTTTGTGTCTCGACTCTGGGGTTCGTTCGATGGTGTTTCCATTATTTTAGAACAGACATTTTTCTCTGGCAGAGCTCCCATGTAGTTTTCTTTGTGATCTGTGCAATTGTCGTCTTGATAGTTCTTGTGCGTGTCTTCTTTTGATTGGGTTTGACGTTTGCACAACCTGATGTGAAAACAGCATATGAATTTCATGATTTAAGATTAAAACATAACTACATTACCTCTCATTGTGAAATTTAAAACTGGATTAAACAATCATTTGTTAAGTTAAGCTTTGCAGTAAAGTGAACGAGTTAGGGCAGATATTTTGTTAACAGTTGATCAACATTGTGTTTTCATTATAACCCCACCCCACCCCGAAAGGACCCTGCATGTCTCCACTTGAGGAGTGAGACCTAAGGGATTTTTTTTGGATTGAGTGAAAAGCTGATTAGCCTGTGCAGACTGCATTAAGAGCAGTTTTCTCAAAGCTACCCATATGTAAGCCTTACCTGGCCTTTCCCTCCACAGCTGAGCGTTCTGTCACAGACTTCTGTAACGATGTGTCAACTTTCTCTTTGAGGTTAGTCCTATCACCCTCAAGCCTTCTAACCGGGGTCTTGACCTGCGGCCTGCAATGAGACATCATGTGGCTTCTGTTTTATTAGTTCACCTTGTGAAGTAACAAACAGTAATTGAAAAATAATAACACTAATTGCATTGTTAAGGTACCGTAATATAAACAAGGGCTGTTTGTAAAACATGCATGCCCCCCATTTGGGCTGTCAGTTGTAGTGGCAGCCATTTTGTGAATACGTTTTTTGTCACCGTGATCTTGACATTTGACCTAGTGACCTTAAAATTAATAGGGGTCATCTGCCAGTTATGATCAATGTACCAATGAAGTTTCATGATCCTAGGGGTAAGCATTCTTGAGTTATCATCCTGAAACCATTTTACTGTTTCAAGTCACTGTGACCTTGACCTTTGACCTAGTGACCTGAAAATCAATAGGGGTCATCTGCCAGTCATGATCAATGTTCCTATGAAGTTTTATGATCCAGGTGTAAGCATTTTTGAGTTATCATCAGGAATCCATTTTACTGTTTCAAGTCACTGTGACCTTGACCTTTGACCAAGTGACCTGAAAATCAATTGGGGTCATCTGCCAGTCATGATCAATGTACCTATTAAGTTAAATGATCCTATGCCTAAGCGTTCTTGAGTTATCATCCGGAAACCATCTGGTGGACGGACCGACGGACGGACCGACATCTGCAAAACAATATACCCCCTCTTCTTCAAAGGGGGGCATAATAAGACAAACATTCAAGGTTCTTGTACATGATTGCTTGAGATATTTTAATATATTTCAAAGGCTCATCCAAAGAAAAAACAAAGTCCCAATACTCACCTCTTCGATGATACAGAATAAATACACCTAAAACACCAAATCAGAAGTAACAGGGTCCTAAACTGTGCATTCAGTTTTATTTAATGAAATAATTAATTTGTTTGTGGATAAACCACAAATAAAAGTAAGAAATTAATTACATCACGTTTGTTTATGATGTAAAATGTGCAAGATCTTGTCATGAAATAAAAGATTTAATGGAGCAAGACATTTTCATAAGGTAGGAAAAACTGGTTGCTGGGAAAACAGCAATTAATTAATGTGCGTAAAGTGTCATCCCAGAAAAGCCATTGGACACATGTTTGAGACACTTTCCTTTTAAACTGGATTTTCATAAAGACGAGACAGCCTTTAAACCAAAAATACCATACAAGCGGAGAGTTTTGTCCCATACTGGACCGTGCCAGCTGCAGATTCTAATCTAGGACGTCACTTAAATGCAATAGGCCCAGTTTTTCCTTAACGAAGCTCCAATATACTGTTTGTGTCACCTTTTAGCTGTCTGCCTGGTGTAGGTAATACTTGGAGGTGACTTCACACTGGCCCCCGTCGGTTCCTCGGACAAGCTGGGGTTCACAATGTCCTGGAGTTGAGTCTGCTTGTCCTTTAGTCGCCGTAGCAACAGTTTGCTCTGCTCACGGAGAGAGTCGTCCACTGTGGCCGTCATGACGTGGGATGATGTTGTCACAGCAATTGTAGAATGTTAACAGTCTGGAAGGACAATAATATCAGCGGATTGTTTTTGTGTGTGTCAAATTTGGGCCACAATTTGGCCCCATTCTAATTATCTTACAAAAGTATATAGTTTTCCTAAATGACTGCCTCACATTACAAATTGAAGGTTTAAGATTAAGACTTTTTTTCTGAAATTAGATCTTTTCTTGCTTGAAGGTTTTTTCTTTGCCCGTGAGCCACTTGCTGAGATTTTGAAGTTGATTTTTTTTGTTTACATAGACACTGGTGGCGTGGTGATGATACATGTACATTAACACCGTTAAACAGTTTTCAGTACATGTGGTATTTATATTAGAAACCACTAAAACAGCCCGCACGTCTCGGTAGTAATTATACAACATTTTATGAAATCCAAACATTACTTTTTTCATTTTTTTTTTGTGAAAAAATGCGTGAAAAATTACTAAGTCAGCAAGAGACCGTCATTGCATGCCCAAAACCGTGAGACTTGACACATATGCAACTCTTTCCTTTACAAATTACATATGAGAAAAGATTTGCTGAGTTGCTGTAGGATAGAATATCTCTGACAATACCATGGTAAGCATTTCTACATTAAGTACCTGTGTACTTTTGTAGGTTCTTATGCCGCTCTATGTCAATGTCTTTTGCATACTTGAAAGCTCTCTTTTAGAGCCTAGACAGTTGTGTGACTCGATTAAGAGGGTAAACCAAACAACTTTTTTTTCAGGCTTTAAAATAAGGATAAGTCTTGGAATTTTCTTATTATGTTTATGTTTCGCTTAGTTTTTTGTTACCTAGGGAAACATCAAGGTTTGATCCAGATACATTTCACTTTTAAAAAATACATCAGTCGTGAGGGCAACATGAGCCAAAACTTCGCCCGGTGATGTAGGAAGCCAAATTTAAAGTGTTTGTCGCACATTAAACTGCTAATACCAAATTAGATAAAAGAAGCTTGAAAAAAGGTAAATCACAGTTAATTACACCAGATTTGTTTGACTTTAACAGGGCTCTAAAAAAGTGGACAAGTGAAAAGTCAGGAAGCTATACAACATGCAATGATCATGTACATTATAATGTAAACATGTAGTGCGTTCAGTTACAGCGAACGTTCGCCAATGATCATTCGTTTCCGATTCAGTCTTATTGAACTATAAGTTCGGAGCGAACGTTTCAAGATGGCGGCTCCCAGAAAATTGATTGCGAATTTGATGGAGGAAATCGCGAATAACAACATTGTATCAGAGGAAAGGTCGTCAGAAGACTAAATACTGACAATTTCATAATACAAAACTATAAAAACCCGTATTCTTTTTTAGATTAAGACTTAAATAAAAGATATTTCAAAAATAATAAAACCTATAATAGTTTTATTATAATTATAAGTGGCGTGGATGCGATAGTGTTATTTTGCATTAGCGATCAAAATTTAGTGTAAGAGGTGCATTGAATCAGTTATAAAATAAAGCCCTAAAATAGCGCAATACAATACAATCTTCAAATGAAATTGTAATTTTCTTTAACATTGAATGAATTTTCGTTTCGTTTACATTTAATGAAAATATTAATACATTTTAGCATTCAAATGGAAAAAAACACATGCATATTTTGCGAATTGAACTGTCTTTGAATGTACATGTATATTGAAAACTCTTTTGTAGTGATAATGAGCGATAAAATTCTGGCATTTTATTATACTATGAATCTATACATTTATTTTACCCAAGTATTTTATATCCATATTATGATCAAACGCGATTGCTTGTTTTCACGATGATGTTTCGAACACTGCAGTAACGCACGATATTTAAACGTATATTTGCAGGTACCCGTTAAATACGTTAATTGTGTAGCAGTATATTTCCACAATATTTTTAATGTATTGTTATTATTAAACACTTTTTTGTTATGTTTAAACAGAGACGTAGGTCTCTGGTTTAAACTGGCTTATATATATATACTTAATAGTTCCTGTTCATCCATTTCGGACAAATGAGCGTCTATTTTTTTAAATATGTTCAAATATTTTATTTAAGCAACAGTTAAGTTTTTGGCTTAACATGCCAAGAGATGACATGGAGGTATCATAAATCGTGTTTAATGACCAGACACCCGCGGTTTATGACCCCATACAGAGACATACAAGTATAGGTCCCTGTGTTTATGACACCCTGTTTTCTTAGTAATTGTCTGGACAGTATCCGATCATATCGAGATAATCGGTTTGTGATAAACAAAGGGGCAATTAAACACTGGGTGGTTAAAAATGCTGAAATAAAGAGTGTCAACATTGGTGTGAACAATTAAATAAAACATTTACATGTATTAAGAGGATTTAGTTAATCTGTAACAAGGTGAGTTTTTACAGACATATAGGTTCAAATCAGTTTCTGTATGTTGATTACATAAAATCAATCAATTTGTTGTTTGTTTTCGTCCTTATTTGTGTTCGTTCATTGGATTCTATTTAATCTGAAAGAATTTCAATTTCTGATTATTTTGTTGTTCTTAAAAAGGGTCGCGAATATGATTGAAACCTTAACACGATGCCGTTCATCAAACGCAAACAATAGCAGAATGTCCGCAGTGTTGACGGCTAAAATTGGAGCATGCGCAAACTTGACGTCATTATCGAAATCCCCAAAACCTCCTATACACTTTGTTTATAATTCAATTCATTCTATGTACTACAAAAAAATAAAAAAATATCGAAGGTACACTGAACAACAACGACAACTTATATGTCTGCCATCTTGGTTTCGCTAGCGAACTACCTCCCGAGAGGGTTCGCTTCGGTTCGCGAACGTTCCCTGCAAACCGAGCGTTCAATAGCGAACGTTCGCGAACTATAGCGAACGTTCCCTGTAACTGAACGCACTAATGGTGTTGGATTGTCATGATCGTGTACATTATAATGTAAATATGGTGTTGGATTGTCATGATCATGTACATTATAATGTAAATATGGTGTTGGATTGTCATGATCATGTACATTATAATGTAAAAATGGTGTTGGATTGTCATGATCATGTACATTATAATGTAAAAATGGTGTTGGATTGTCATGATCATGTACATTATAATGTAAATATGGTGTTGGATTGTCATGATCAAGTACATTATAATGTAAAAATGGTGTTGGATTGTCATGATCATGTACATTATAATGTAAATAAGGTGTTGGATTGTCATGATCATGTACATTATAATGTAAATATGGTGTTGGATTGTCATGATCATGTACATTATAATGTAAATATGGTGTTGGATTGTCATGATCATATTTAAGAACCCAATTCCACAAAAGTTATGGTCCATTGCCCTCAGGCATGCTTCACCCAGGTTTCATGGCCTTAATCCCTTTTGTTCAACCTGATGATCAAAGTGTCACAAGATAAGTTAAACTCAATGTTATAGACATACACAAGATATATTTTTCATTCAACATGAAAAAAAAATGAAAGGAACAACGTTGAGCTGTATGTATGTGTCATAAAAGCTAAAAGCATTTGAGAACCAGTGATTTTTCTTCCCCAATTGGGTAAAAGTACCTATACCATACCAATTGGGACAAAATAGTGCGAAAAACACTGAAATTTGGAAAATTCGAGCTGTGAACTCAGTGAATCTTCCAAGTGGGAATTATGTGTTTTTTTAATTGCTTGGTATCAATAGCACATATCAACTCAAATATTGATTTACATTCATTTTGGCTTGAAATGTTCAGTGTGAGTGCTCATTTTATTTGTTAACTTGCAGATAATTCATTTTTTGAAAAAAATGGTACAGTCGATTGGTGTATAGCGGAGTTTAGTGAGTAACGGATAGGTTAAACGTTTTTTGCAAAATACTTTTATTTATGTTAGGATATATAGTTTTCTATGAATTGAATACAAAAAGCCTATCATTGTTAAGTCGATTCATGCTACATGTATTGTTGACGTGTGTCAATGTTTACAACTGTTTCCTTTTTCGAAAGCAAAACAAGGTCACGTTATGTACGCACCGTTTTTGTGACGACAGGAAAAGTGCAGACGAATGGTTTCTGGAATTTTGCAGATTTAGTGTGGTAAACATAATGTTCATTGATGTAATATTTTAGTATTATGTGTCCTTTACAAAAGTAAGAATGCTCAGAAACCAAATTGATGTGTACCATATAAAATAAGCATGAAAGCTGCAACTCAGGATTTAGTGAATAACGGACATGTGGTGACCCATATTCAGGAATTTGGGGATTGTCTCAAAATAAATATAAACTCGATTGAAGTTGTCAAATACACATGTGGTTAGCGTGTAGCTATGATATTAATTAGCGAAAACATCATTTTTAATGAAAAATAATCAAATTAAAACGAAAAATCGATTTCTCTGAAAACATATTTTTCACTATCAAATCTATAACAAGGTATTCAACTCAAAATGACCCGAATATAGGGTGCAATGCGTTGAACAGCCAGTACTTCATCATATGTGTGGAGCGATTTCCATGAACTTGGTCTTATTAAACGCAGAAATAAATTTCCTTTCTGGAAATTTACATATATTGCCAGGGCTTTCCTTAGACCTCCAATCTCAAGAGTCAATGACTCTTGGGACCAAATTTTCAAGAGTCAAAAACAAATTTGTATGAGTCATAATAATAACGCAGGAGAGTAAATGATCTTTTGTACTTAAAGCGAATTACTGAGATATATATATATATATATATATATATATATATATATATATATATATATATATATATATATATATATATATATATATATAAAGCAACAAATTTACAAATATCTAAACATTTATTTCTTAATATATTCCAGTCAATAAAAGAGATAATGCAAACATACATTGTGACCAACATTGTGAAAAATACACTCGCACTTGTAGTGACATACATGTAATATATATCAAGGTGTCAATTGTCCCAAATTTGAAATACGGAAAATTAAGCAGAGATTCAGAGACCGTAGGATAAAGGGAATAGAGGGCAGAGCCCCTCCAGCCCTTGCTTATTGTTATTCTTTATTTTCTTTCTATGTGCAATTTCTTGCGAGTACAATGCAAAATTTTATCAATCAGACCATCCGTAACACCGCATGTGTATTTGTCATTCTATAAAAAATGTTATAAAGACCGTTGGAAATAAATTAAATTCGACGAACCATACCGTATCCGAAAACGGTTAGAGATACGTCGTTTGCGAATGAAATAAAATATGTGTTTTGTTTGTCTGCAGAAAATGAAAGCCAGTAACAAGTAACCTAGCAAATACGCAATTAATATATAATTCGGTTGACATATTGTTTTAAGTATGATATTGCAGTGCTTTACTTTGCTAATAGATAATTTATAGTTGGCGGACAACTATAGCAACGTTCGTAGAATGGTACGGTTTTGGGAAAGTAGCCAAGATGTTTTAAAACAAAACAAAAAGATGTTTCGTCAGTTACTTCTCATGTCAGTGCCAGCCGTTTACCATCAAAATACCTCCTTAAACTAACTAATTGGATTTCCTATCATCTCAAAATCGACCCTGGACGGCTCAAATCCGGATTTAATTATTTCATGTGCCATCTCTACCGAGGACGTGCGACAAACACGCCGATTTTCTATGCCGTCTCAAATGGTAAATTATTACACCTATGTTGTAATCAATTAGCTGATGCAGCATCCAAATTTGTCACTTTGCCACACGGTCAGTTATACCAATTCTATGGTTATTATTAGCAACTCTGATGCAAAGCGTGTAAATTTACTATGTAGACAGTACATATGCCAGCATAACTTTCGCGCGTCTTTGAACGGAGCAAACATGGAATAAAACAGGGTTGGGTACACTGTATTCAGCATTGGAAAGACATTCTGACATATTGTGGAAGTATTTCTCAAAGTATTGTGGATAGGGATGTTATAATTATATATGGGATATTATTAAAACTGACGCAGGTGAGTTCATTCTGTTTTGGTGGGTTGAATGAATGTCGTTTCTGCAAACAGCTGA
Organism: Dreissena polymorpha; assembly: GCF_020536995.1. Classification (NCBI taxonomy): domain Eukaryota; kingdom Metazoa; phylum Mollusca; class Bivalvia; order Myida; family Dreissenidae; genus Dreissena; species Dreissena polymorpha. Next base: position 39,546,113 of record NC_068362.1, on the reverse strand, counting down.
TAACAAACGCTCAGATAAATAATGGAACGTTGATACACGCGTCATCGAACCAGCAGTGTTTTAATTGGTCATTATTAGATTTCTCAATGGGCAAAACTCCGCTTACTGGGCGGACTTGTGCTTCAAACGGGCGATATAGGTTAGCGTCTACCAAAAAATACTCCGCCCCAAGCCAATTATCGATTACTCTTAATAACTTTTGATCTCTTTGACGCAAGTCGGTACATTCCCCTGGGTCAAATGTGACGCATGACGTAATTTTCTCAAGAGTCAAACTAGGGTATTCTGTAATTTTCAAGCATCAAAACCCGGGAGCTCAGGTCAAAGGAAAGCCCTGTATTGCAATTATTTTGTAGATATGATGTGTCAAATTTCAAGAAATAAACATGTAATCCGATAAAGACCTAAGCGATCCGGTAATGACTGAATCAGTGTACCATGAAATTCGCGCTGTAAACAAATATAATTTTTCCGAAATTTAAAACCGTTGGCATGTTTCAATAGGAAAGAACTGTGTCTATCTAGGTTTAATGGTTTAATTACTGAATGCATGGTATTTACGTTGAAATGAGACTCGAAGTCCTTAGCTATAGGAGGTTTTTGTGTGACGTCACAAGAGGGGTTTTCCGTTACTTTAAATAGATTGGCCGTCAACTTCTCGATCGCGGCCTATTATATTGTATCAGAGTAAAGGTCGTCGAAAGACTTAATACTTAAAATTTCACAAAACAAAACTATAAAAACCAGTATTCTTTTATAAGTAAGACTTTAATAAATGATATTTCAAAAATTATAAAACATATAATAATTTGAATATTCTTATAAGTGGTGTGGATGCGATAGTGTTATTTTTCATCAGAGATTGAAATTTAGTGTAAGGGGTGTATTGAATCAGTCATAAAACAAAGCCCTTTAATAGCTCAATACATTTCAATCTTAAAATGTAGTTTTAATTTTCTTTTACATTGAATGAATTTTCGTTTCGTTTACATTGAATGAAAATATTCATAATTTAAGCATTCCAATTGAAAAAACACCTGCATATTTTGCAAATTGAACTGTCTTTGCATGTACATGTATATTGAAAACTCTTCTCTAGTGATAATGAGCGATACAAATCTAGCATTTTATGATACCATAAATCTTCACATTTAATTTATTTTACGCAAGTATTTTATATCCGTATATAATGACCAAACGCGATTGCTTGTTTTCATGATAATGTTTCGAACACTGCTGCAGTAAAGCACGATCTTTACACATTATAGCAGAGTTTACATGTGCAGGTACCCGTTAAATACGTTAATTGTGTAGCAGTAAATTTGTAAAATATTTTAAATGTATAGTTATTAAACACTTTATTGTTATGTTTAAACTGGCTAATATATATACACTTAATAGTTCCTAGCTGTTAATCCATTTTGGACAAATGTCTATTTTTTAAATATGTTCAAAGATTTTATTTAAGCAACTGTTAAGTTTTTTACTTAATATGCTAAGAGATGACATGGAGGTATCATAAGTTGTGTTTAATGACCAGACACATGTGGTTTATGCAGAGACCCCATACAGAGTCATACAAGTATAGGTCCCTGGGTTTATTACACACTGTTTTCTTAGTAATTGTCTGGACAGTATCCGATCATATCGAGATAATCGGTTTGTGATAAACAAAGGGGCAATTAAACACTGGGTTAAAAATGCTGAAACAAAGAGTGTTAAAACTGGTGTGAACAATTAAATAAAAGCATTAACATTTATCAAGAGGATTTAGTTAATCTGTAACAAGGTAAGTTTTTACAGACAAATAGGTTCAAATCAGTTTCTATATGTTGATTACATCAATTCAATCAATTTGTTGTTTGTTTTCGTCCTTATTTGTGTTCGTTCATTGGATTCAATTTAATCTGAAAGAATTTCAAGTTCTGAGTATTTTTTGTTCTTCAAAAGGGTGAATATGATTGTAACCTTATCACGACGTGGTTCATCACATGCAAACAATAGCAGAATGGCCCCAGTTTTGACGGCCAAAATTTGAGCATGCGCAAACGTGACATCATTATCGGAATCCCAAAAACCTCCTATCCGTTAAACACCAATCGACTGTACGAAATTTTATTTCCCTTTGGATATTTTTCAGACGGCAATTGGGAATTTTGTAGTTTTTTTGGGGGAAAGAACCTTTTAGGGGTACTTTATAAAGAAAGGAAAAAATCGCTGGAGAACAACTTATGCACACCCCACCCACTTACACAGCTGCCAAAACAATCTAGTTTCATGTCCAAACTTGAACAATGTGACATTTAAAACGTCTAAACCTTTCCACAAGTCAGTCGTTCATGGTTTAATTAAAAGTTTCGACTTTCATAAATATATTTTACAATGCATGTTCCTATACCTTTTTCTTGGCTTGTTAGCGGATTCATTGACTTGAAATAACAACAGCAAGACGTTTTAATTATCCGCCATTACAGTTTACTATCACGACGACTTCTGATTGGCTGTTGAAAAAAAACATTTAGATGTTTATTCACCGGAGGAGCCATATTCTCTCATCAACACATTCGCAATTTGGAAAAAAAAACGCAGTCATTTAAATACTGTTAAGGGTAGCATTATGTTTTAAAGACAAATATTTCTGCCATAGTAACATAATTTCATACTTACTTTAAATACCGAAATGGACCGCTTATTAAGTTTGATGCCACATAAACTCCGGTCATCCTAAATACCACCAAGGATCTCCGGATGGATATGGGATAATTCAAATATCCGCATATTAAAGGCATTGCTCGCATATCCGCTTTCACTTTCACAATGGGGTTGTTAAGGATGGCTTTTAAACTGATAAATTCTTCAAAAATACTCCAGGTCTTGTGTTTACTAATAGTTATACTTGGGGTATACTGTTTCTACAACTATGCAAGTTCTCCTAAAATTTCTGGCCTTAGAAATATGCAAGAATCTATGAAACCAAATGAAAATTTTAAGACAAATGATCACAAAATAATTTCGGAATCTAAGACTAAATCAGAGAAAGACACAGGCGTTGAAAAGAGACATGATGTGATGATCACTTTCACCAAAGCTGAGAGTAACCCAGGTCTTCAAGATAAATTTAAAACAACTGTGCGATCAATGTTCAGATTTGCGCGACGACCTGTGAATCTTCATATTTTGGGAGATGAAAAAAGCAAGGAGATTGCCAGATCTATTCTTCTGGAGGTGGCAGATTCCAGCAAATACCAGGTAGATACTTTAACACTTAAACACAATAATCCACCAAAGTTTGTTTTACTTTGAACAGTAAGCCTTGATTAAGATCTGACCTTAAATAGTTATGGAAGATAGATTGTTACAAAAGTATTTTCAGACCATTGAAAGATTGAATCCATGTGCGGCTTGATATTGTGTTTTGATATTATTAATAATAGTATCCAAAAAACACACAAGCTGGGTTCATTTTTGTCCTTTTTATTTGTTTCATTCAATGTTTATAATAAATTGATTTAATGTCAATCAACATAATTGTGATTCAGGCTCGATTGGTCATTGTCGGCTTGAAAACTACTTAAATGTACCCTGCTCATTCTTAAGTATATTTATATATACCCCGAGTACAGAAAATGAACTTACATGTACCCGGCCAGATTAAACTGTACCCGAGTTTTATTTCCACACTAAATCTGATGTCATTGAACCGAGTTTTATTCCCACACTAAATCTGATGTCATTGAACGCATTACATAATACGTAACAAAAGTAGTACCGGAGCCGACAATGACCAATTGAGCATAGTTCAGCCTTTCCGAGTTTCTACAGTGTCAGAGCCCTGAAATTACAAATTTTCCATAGTCTTAAATGTTTTCCATTCTATATTCAGTGATATTTTTACAAATTTTCTCATCTGAGTCCTGGGACTCGATAACTTGCAAATCTATGAGTCCCAGAATTGAAAGAATGAGTTCAAATATTAAACGATATCATTTTTTGAGAAATTTCATTGCATTTTTGGGACTCACATAATTCAAAACTTTGCATCCCCAGAGGTTTTTGTGAGTCCAGGGCGCAGGACTCACACATAAAAAAAATCTCTGAATGGTTATCAGTCCTGCTTTTGTTTTGCAGCTTCAACATCTGGATATTGATTCAATCACCAGACAAGTGCATGAAATAGTTTCCGATATGCAGAAGTTCTTCAGCTATCAGCCTGGGGCATACTACAGTGACGCCCTCTTCTTCCTCTCCATAGTTATACACAGAGTCCTTCCACAACTGCACCGAGTGGTCATGCTGGATTCAGATCTGAAATTTAATGCTGATGTTGCAGAATTGTTCACGCATTTTGATAAGTTTTCAAGCAGCAACATTATGGGCATAGCAAACGATGCTCAGCCCGTGTATCGGCATAACTTTCATATGTACAGAAACAAGGTCAAGGACACAATGGTAGGCGGGCCTCCACCTAATGGAACCACAGGCTTTAACAGCGGAGTTCTCCTGCTTGATTTAGACAAGATGAGAGCGTCACAGCTCTATAACTCTCTCATATCATCTCAGGTTGTAGAGAATCTGTCACAGAAATATATGTTTAAAGGTCACCTGGGAGATCAAGACTTCTACACACTGATATCTGTGGAGCACATGGAGTTGTTCTACGTGTTACCATGCACATGGAACAGGCAGCTCTGCACATGGTGGAAAGATAATGGCTACGCTGACGTGTTTGATCAGTATTTTACCTGCGAGGGACACATCAACATATACCACGGAAACTGTAATACACAAATCCCCAAGCTTGAGTGGGAGACCAATTAGAGGGAGGGTGGTTTTCTTGTATTCTGGGAGAAATATTTTGAGGCTTGAGCATACTTTTTTACCTGATATTGTTTGTGTTTTTTACTATTTTGGGAATTGGGCCAGGAACCTTTGCTTTTGAAAATTGAGTTGTTTTGACTAAAATTGGTGTGGTTTGTTATAAAATGGAGAATAAAAGGCAAAAGTGATTTAAATGTTATAATTACTTAAGTGTAATTACTTGAGCTGAATAGGGAGATGGACCTAATATTCTGATTAATAAATATTATTGTTTTTAAACCTTCCATCAGGAATTTCTGGCAGCAATTAAGGAAAAATATATACTATTGAGCTTGGGAATGCGGCCTAATTTTTGCCCCAAAATTGACACACAAAAACATTGCTGAATCCCCAAATGAACGCTTCCCCTGTTCATTTCTAAAAAATTATCATAGCTTATTTTTTGTTTAAGTTTAATATTCAATGAAAATACATGCTCTTTATAAATAGTTAGCTAAAATGTTTGCACGTGCAGCTACAGAATCATTTTTTTCCTGGTTGTGGTATGTATTAATTATTATGCCTATGGCTGTATTTTGAATTTATTGAACATCTTCCATTAGGAAAATATAAGGCTCCCACCGGCATTGATTATGGTAGTCTTAATACGAACTATTCAAGTTATATATATTTTTATAGTCAGGCTATTGGATTTTTTTTTATACTATATCTGTTTCTATGCAAGGACATGTATATAGGTTATTTGATTAAAAATTGCACCATGAAGACTGTTATGGTATACACAGTGTTTGATACAGAAATGTACGGTAAATTCAACAGTTTCTTGGTCTACACTTGAATCAAATTTTATGTGACATGAAATTTATCAGACAAAATATGTTATCAGTATGTACAGCTGTATACTGTATGTATTCTTTATGGATCTGTGATAAACATGTGCTTCCTGTCATCTTAAGGAAGGGTGTAGACTTGAAAGAATGTATATTATTTGTTTCACGCATGGCTCTATGGGTACCTTATAACACGAGCTCTTACTTTGTTTAAATTGTTGATTGAGACCTATTAGCTTTTTTAATATGTCAGAATCATATCCACAATAAAGTTTTTACATTCAATCAATTAATTAATAAACACTAATATTTTTATATTTCAGACTATTAATCAAGTTCATTACGGTAAATAGTTTGCATCCTCTTTTATCAAATAAATAGTTAACCCATTTACACCTAGTGGACTCTCCCATCCTTCTAAATTGGATAAATTTATTTCCAAAATTAGGGATGTCTAGTATATTTATTTCTATATTTAGAATATTTCTTACAGAAATTCCTTTAAGCATACAGCGCAGACCCAGATGAGACGCCGCATGATGCGCCGTCTCATCTGGGTCTACGCTGTTTTCCAAGGCCTTCTTTCTAGACACTAGGCATAAATGGGTTAATCAAAAATTAGATGTAACATGTATTTTATTGGACAAAATATATAATCAAGATTGTACAGCTGTATACTGTATGTATTCATTATGGATCTGTGATAAACATGTGCTTCCTGTCATCTTAAGGAAGAGTGTAGACTTGAAAGAATGTATATTATTCTTTGGACACAAATTCTTTACTTCCAACCACGAAATCCAGGACAATTACTGGTTTTAAAGTTTTCTAATACATGTATACATACATTATCAATTAACTAAATACATCTTATAATTATTGTTTTATGTAAAAAATAAGTGTTTTAGGTCGTATAATATTATGTAATATTTTTTATAATAAATACTAAATCTGAATGTAGAAATGAGACAAAGCAAGAAATGAAATTGAACGTTGCTATTTATTTAATGCATGTTTGCGGTTTCAAAAATTGGTGCGCCACTCTTGAATATATATATTTCTCCATTCCCTTGTGAATAAAAATCAATTATCCACCCAAACCAACAAAAATCCTGAATTTATAATATGTTATCAGCATTGTCCATTGGCTATGTAGTATGTGCTTTTAGTATTCCAGCTCTAAACATTTTCTTTTGGCCATGTAGCATGTTCTTGAAGCATTCAAGAACTAAACATTTATGTTTGTTTATAGTTATATGCTTGTATTCAATTTTCCAGCTTTTGCAACAATATTTGATAAAATTTACGGGCGTTTTTTTCCACTTCTAAAATTGTTAGATCTTCAAATATTTAAGACTAAGCTACCTGTGGAATTAATCTTATTGTCTATTACCAGCAATATTAACATAGGTTAACATAGGTACTTTGTTATAGACAGTACACTCTAAACTATGTTATCTAAATAGGTACTTTGTTAAGCAGTACACCATCAAGTATGTCAACTAGCCCATGATGTTATTGTTCTTGGATCTGTCTTTGTTTTAACCTCACAAGTATTCTGCATTGATTTTCAGCTATTGATTTATTCAGATACATGACTGTTAATTATACTTAAGCAAGCTGTTACGGTAGCATTTGTTAACTCAATTGTTGAGATTTAAAAGTCATTATATATGAAGGATTGAGTTTGAACCAGTTGTAACATCTTGTTATCATTGTCCGTCCGTCCGTCCGAAGCCATATCTTGGAAGTGCTTTGGCGGATTTCATTGAAACTTGGTATAAGCATATATATGGATAAGAGGATGATGCACGCCAAATTTCATTGTACACCATCTGTTAATAACGGAGTTATGGCCCTTTGTTTCTTGAAAAAATGCTTTTTGATATAAGCTTAGAGCTTTATCTCCATTAACACATGACCCAGAGCCATGAAACTTGCCATAGTTGTTCTCAATCATCTGGGGGTGCTTCACATTCAACACTCATAATCCTAGGGGCTAAGGTCAAGGTCACACATTAAGGTCAAAGGGCGTCCAGGAAACTTTTGTTTCAATAAGCATATTGGCGAGGGATATCAATTCAACGAATTTGCTTGTTATTCACAAATACGAGTTGTGCTCTGGGAAAAAAGGATTTGATGCATGTGTGTAAAGTGTTGTCTCAGATTAGCCTGTGCATTCAGAACAGGCTACAGATTAGCCTGTGCATTCAGAACAGGCTAATCAGGGAAGACACTTTCCATTTTTATGGAATTTTTCATTGAAGTCTCTTATAACTGAAAAAAATGGTCTGGGCAGAAAGTGCTTTCCCATATTAGCCTGTACAGACTGCACAGGCTATTCTGGGACGAAACGTTACATCCATGCATATAGCTCGGTTCTCTCAAAACGTTGCAAGTATGATACGGTAACCAGTCTTTTGCTCAACCATTTATACATTGATCTGAATGATTTTATATTTTAACCACACTGAAGGAGTTATAAAGGACATAAATTATTAGAGGTGCATGACCACCATGTTATGACGTCTTTTTCTGGTTGCATATGACATACAGAAGGCACAATTCAGAAAAGTAAAGCATCAAAATCATGCATAGGATTCAAATGTGTAGTGTGGAATAATTAATTTTCAATTGTGCTCAAACAGTCTTACCTATGATATGATCTGTCATGTAAATACATTTGAGCGGTTCTTTGTGAAAAGGGGGTTTAATTCATGTGCGTAAAGTCTTGTCGTCGATTAGTCCACACAGGCTAATCAGGGACGACACTTTTCCCTTTTATGATATTTTTCTTTTAAAGAAAATCTCTTCTTAGCAAAAATCCAGTTTAGGCGAAGTGTTGTCCCAGATTAGCCTGTGCAAACTTCACAGGCTATCCTGGGAAGACACTTTACGCACATGCATTTAACCCCCTTTTCACAGAGTGTGGCTAATTTAGTATTCCGTTATGTGTTGTTTGGTTTAAAAAATGATACATACAATATATTTGAATAAACATATACTGATATTTTACGACATAAAATGTGTTGTTATAACCTGATTAATGAAACCAAGAATGCATGTGGTATTTTGATGTATCACACTCATCTGGAGAAGACACTGTTTTTGACGTGTTTGTCCGTCTGTCAGTAGTCCAAAATCTCACTGTGATTTCCATTCTATTTCTTTCTAACTGTTCATTTGAAGCATTCTAGCTCTTATCTTAACCCTTTACCACTTAGATACGTATGTTGATGCATTTGTAGTCCCTTAGAAAGTAACATTTAATTAAAGATCTTTCTTACTATATTCAAGTTTAAAAGGCTTCATTTCCAACCCTTAGATACTGATGAGCAGCAAACAGCATAAAACCTGAACAGACTGCGAGTTACTCGCAGGCTGATATGGTTTTATGCTGTTTGCTCATAGCCATTGTCACTTTGCTTCTTAAGGGGGAAAAGGTTAACCCAAGGTGATTGGTCTTTATGAAACAAAGAAACCTATTGCTGTATGATTCTAAAGGTCAAGGTCATCTGGGTCACATATGTAACATAAGCTTTTTAACTAAGATGTGACACATAGGGTAGTACATTACAGTTTTCATGTGTCACATAGGTGTTTACTATAATTCAACCATTGTGCATAGCAAAGTTGAGTATAACTATTGAAGCTCTGAAAGTCTTTTATATCATACAAATAAACTACAAGCAAACAATGTTACTTTTCGTTCATTTATTTTATTTACAAGAGAATAAATATTCTATTAAAATGTTGATCAAGAAATGTAGACTCAACACCCTTAAATGTGTCGCGCTTTATGAAAAGAGGGTTTGATGCATGTACATAAAGTTTATTTCCAGTTTAGCCTGTGCAGTCCGCACAGGCTAATCAGGGACAACACTTTCCATCTACACTTGATTTTTGCTGAGAAGAGACTTCTTTGAAACAAAAAATATCAACAGCGGAAAGTGTCAACCCTGATTAGCCTGTGCGGACTGGACAGGCTAATCTGGGACGACACTTTATGCACATGCATTAAACACCCGTTTCATATAACACCCTCAAATATGAAGAGTCAACGGATACATATAACAGATATTAAATGGACAGAACAACAATATACCAGAATCATTATATGTGTCGTGTTCTGAGAAAACGCGGCACAAAGTATGTGCGTAAAGTGTCATCCCAGATTAGCCTGTCCAGTCCGCATCAGGGATGACACTTTCCGCTTTTATGGTATTTTTCGTTAAAAGGAAGTCTCTTCTACACGAAAATCCAGTTAAGGCGGAAAGTGTCGTCCCTGATAAGCCTGTGTGGACTGCACAGGCTAATCAGGGACAACACTATACGTACATGCATTATGCCCAGTTTTCTCAGAACGCAACTCATATATAAAATGTTTAACAAACTTGGTACAATGACTTGAAATTTCTTTGGCCCATGACACTTTTTTCATGCTACATAGCAAAATCACAATGGACATACTGGAAAGCTTATTCACGTTCTGTGGCGTCTCATCTGGATCCAAACTGGTTGCAAAGGCCTTCAAAATTCGGTTCCAGCACTGAAAGGGTTAATGCATTTGCTTGCAGTTTTGCCTCAGTCTTCACACGCTAATAATTGACAACACTAAAAATAAATTTACTCTAGACAGAAAGTGTCGTCCTTGATTGGCTTGCGTAAAAAAATCAGGAAAACGGTTATCATAGAAACAAAAATAAGTCCAAGGCCCATAAACTCCCCAAATATCAATGGATCAAAACAAATATCCCACCACGGAGCGTTTATTGACAGGAGCTGAAACGAGTATTTGACCCTTACTGTAGTCAATTCAAATTTATGCAAAAACTTATCATCCGATTTTATTGGTTTATACGTTATCTTGTTGCTTATTAATTCCTCTTTCAAAAAATATAACTTTTAGTATATGTCCGTTGTTATTAAGGGATGTATAGCGAGTTAAACACGAGAAATACACATTTTATGTTTTACCCACGCGCGTTTAACCTTGTCGATACTTTGTTACGTAACCAGTAGCTATCGATTAGCGTACATCGAAGCGCCGAGGTTATACATTTTGATATACCCACTAACGTCTTTTTTCTAATTTTACTTTTATTTCTCGGCAGATTTTATATATCATAAGAAAGCCTACATTTCGTAGTTTTCAGATATATAAATATATATGAAGTTTTACTTCTAATTTGGGCAGCTAAAGAGGGTTAAATTTACACATTCTTGTCCAAGAGCTTCTGGGGAGTGTTATTTAATCATCGTGGAATTTAGATAAAAAGCTTACCACAACTTATTTTCAGCTATAAACATGTTTTTAGAATAGTTCGTTTGATTACAAAAAGTGAATACCGTAACATCGTAAGTTGGTTTGGTCTAAAAATTATTCACAAACATATAAGAGGAGACAAGATTTGCATGTGTCCTACATTTAAAAAACGTGTATATTAAACACAAGTAGGGAATACATTACTCATACAAAAGCCAATACTAAGTAACCAAAACCGGTACCCAAAGTTTCGGATATCGTCTTACCCAAATATTCCATACACATTATTTAAGTGTTAGATAAACCAAGCTAGAATCATATTATTAGGATCTAAGTGGTACATGCAAGAGATTGATCGTTGTTTTCCATATCGAGATATACTATTCAAACAATGCTTGCTTCCTTCAAAGTTACTGAAATCATACAAAATAACATAGTTTTCAATGGAAAAACAAAAACATGTATTTCTCCGGGCAGGTTGCTCCCCGTTAGTTATTTGTCTGAATCGTCATCATATCCATAGCCTACACATTAAAACTCACCAGAAAGAGCTTTAAAAGAGACAACAGAAAGACGTGTAAAAAAAAACTTATCTCAAAGGTGAGGGTATGAAAGGTCAGTATAGCATGTCTTATAGGAGTTGAACAGCACAGCACTTTGAGAAACATTTTTGAGCTATTGTCAATACACATACAGGGAAACTTTAGCTGCACCAGCAGAAGAGGAAACCCTTATTATACAATGCGATCCTGTATTTATGACAAGTACCCAATTTACAAGGAGCAAGACCCGAAACAAACACTAGACGAGATACACATCAACAAAACAAGTCACAAACATGGACAAAACGTTGGTCATCGACTTTGAATCATAAATGCAAAAAAAACACCCGGTGTTTTCATTGGTTTTAAAGACCTCTAAACTCGACAGAGAATAATTACTTTATCATTTAAGTGTACTTAAAGAATGACCTCGTACCATCACAATTCAAAATAAATAAAGGAATTTTACAGGTGTAGTTTATCAATGCAGTGACGGCTACCCAAAATGAAAAAATCTATGAGAGTTGACACAACAGTTGGTGTTATTTGCGTTCCTAAATAGACAAACCCTGCATGTGTTATTATATGACGGGTTTATGTTCGCCGAGTTCTCCTGTTCCTGTTTGAATCATTTTTCATAAACCCATCGATGAAGGAAAGCTATTGTGGTAATTCGCCATCTTGTGCCCGTTATCCGTTGATCCACGTCAAGATTTTCCTTCAAATACCTTCTCTGAAACAAGATGTGGGATTTTAAAATGTATGTCAAATAAGGTGGTCATTGATTGTCTTCTGGTCTTTCTCTCCGTTACCGAAGTATACAAATGCGTTCAGATTAACAAAAGAATGACTTAAAGACATATTGCAATAGATCTTCATGTTCAGAAACATGCCAACCCACGACATTGGGCCCGTCATCTTTGAGTCGGTAAATGGAAAAACAGCAAAAAACCATTTATATCTCTAGAAACTGCAATGTCTGAGCTTATTTAACCCCTGTGTTGTACATAGGTTATAGAGACTTAAAGTATTAAATCACTATAAAAGTCTTATCTAAAACCGAGGAATTAAATGATTTGTATTTTATATCGTACACGTTATCCACTCACAAATTTCAACGTGAGGTAAAATAGAAGGCATGCTTTGTTGGACCCTTATTACTTAAATCTAAGAATAATGAAACTTACATATATCAATTACTAAGTAATATTTCACGCTTAAAATACATTTGCATAACTAACACGAATACTAGGAACAATAATGATACCATTTGTTCATCATATACCGTTTGTACACCATATATCAGTTTCAAGAGCTCTGATCTGCATTTTGGAAATCTTGTCATCGAACATTGACTAAACGATCGAATCAGAAGGCAGAAACGCATAGGTTTAGACCAAACACACAGTATTAAGTCATAACGACTTTACTTTCATTATTCTTTCATTATTGTATAGAACGGACCAAAATAGGTTATGTTGGGAAACCAATAATTCACGTAATATACATTCTTTATTCACTTAATGTTTAAACTTGAATGGACAAAACTCCGTTTCTAAGACTTTCTTGTTCTTCGTTGTATTTAAATAAAAAATGTATAGGTTAATTCTAAAAACCCCGTTTTTTAAATACTTTTGAAATGAATGTTGAGAAATTAATCCGAGCCATGAAGAGAGAACACTGCCACCGACTTTGCATTCTGTGCAAATAATGAACAAATTAATGCACGAATTAAATGTACTGTCAATTTTCATAAAACTGACCGGTATATCAAGAATAATGTACGGTACCTTGTGCCAACATTGAGTAGCAACACTACAAATATTCAATGAAGGTTTCGGACTTGGAACTATCCGAATACAACGTGCACATGATTTGAAAGTAAGTTAGACTTGGTTATTTATTACAAGACTTAAATAAAGTGGTTCACAAGAAAAAAAAGATAGCCATATCTCTATCGACGAATATTTGAGAATAGATTTTGTTCATAATTAGTTACTTGTCTGTTTTTCACTTGCATAGTTTTAAACGGAAGTACCGATCTATTTTGTGTATGCGCAAGTTGTTCCCCTTTATGCGTTTGTATAAATATATTACCAAAGACGTGATGAATTATTGCATGAAAACGAGGCGACAGAAAATAGTGTTTTTGTTGCACTGCGTTATCACCAGAAATAACTTCAAATACGTAGAAAACACTTATTTTAACAGGAATCTTGGGCTTATGCAGAACTCGTACATCTAAAGACAAAGCGTTCGGAACTATTACATTGGACATTTATGAGTAACGGATACTAATCCACAGTGTCTTCATTGGGTTTGGAGTGTTTTTCCGATGTTGTGTATGGTGCCACAATATAAAATAAAAGTATTATTAATATTAACTTATATTGATATGATTTTAGAATGTAGAACGTGCAGACATGCTTTTGCATAAATATTATTTAAGTCCATAGCGATACAATTTAGTAAGATATGCATCTTGAAGCAATTGTCTTTAAAGCGACAATCCGTCGTTATATGAGGACAGTCTTGGTAAGTAATTTTAAAATGACTTGGCGAATTACGAATTTTGAATTCAGAGAAGCTGCATCAAACCACATGTTTGACACTTTAACATAAAGCAATAGAATGGCATCAATCGTGCACAATACGCACTATGCCAATTTTGAACATTTTCTGTTATTGTGTTTCTTTTAATTATCTGAGGGACGATGAAGTTTCAATCTTCACATGCCTTACATGACCGACGACCCATGTGTGCAGATCTTATAGCTGAGTGGGGATAGGGATAATTAAGTTCCCCTTTGGCTACACACGCCATTGATAATTGATGCGAACGACGTAAATGGGCTTAAACCTTATTGGGGTTTTCATTGCTGAAGAGAAAAATGTAACACCCTTAAAGATATGCACACTTGCTATAAAGACAGATCATATCCTTTTGTGCAGTGTTTCCTTGGTCCGTTGATTTAGTGATATCGAAGACACAGTGTTTAACGAGGTTTTGCGACATAACACTGCATGACAAGAACAGTTGAGATTTAAACACGAAGTTATGCGGTAAGTACTATTTGTTAAATGTCCCCTACCGGTTTCACCGGAGGGGACTAATACTGGTTTGTGCTCTGTTCGTCAGTTTGTCTGTCAGTCCGTCATACTTTTCTGGATCCTGCGAAAACTTAAAAAGTTCTTCATATTGTTTCATGAAACTTGAAATATGGACAGATATGGAGATATGGAGATTATGCACGTCATTTAATTGTGTTCCTACGTCAAGAATTCTGGTTGTTATGGCAACAAATAAAAAAAATCTAACAAAGGTGGAGCCGGTAGGGGACATATATTGCTTGGCAATAGTCTTATTGTTATTGGTTTTCATGTTTTAGGAAATCATGCGCATTTATAACACGTTGATGAACTATAACTATTTTCTTTACAATTGTTTACATGATTTCAAATTTCTTTTGTAAATAATTATACAGCCTTATTTCTAAAACACATAATAAACAAGGATGTCTATGAATAATTATTTAAAAGATCCATTAATAAAACAATGTTAAAAAATATTATCATTATTGTTAAAGTAACAAAGAAAAGCTTTAAAAGCAGTACATTTTTCGAATACAAGTTCTCATTATATTTTTTTATTTGTCAATAAATAACTACTTGCCAGAGTAAGCCATTTTGAACTACTGATCAACCAAACCCTGTCTCGTGTATATATGAGGGCCCAGTATATAATGCACACAGACATAGTGAGGACATTTTTGCAACTGATGACTTATATATTGACATCCATTGTGTATCTCATACATAAATGTTAAGCAAATACAAGGGTTGTGTACCCAATACTCGAAAATGCATTACACAATAACAAATCCAGTTTTTAAAGACAGTGTGCTACGTCGGTTGTCGATGATATTTGTGCGATTTGTGTCTTAAAAGTCATAGTTTCTTGTCTTAAATCACAATAAGCATCTTGAAAGCGATAGTGAATACAAGACTGATGTATCTAACTCCTCCCACTTACGTTTATTGGGTGAGCTACGGATTGGGTCATACATAATACGGCAGATATAACCACTACATGCGAGAAAGACACTTAACATAACTTCATCGGTAACCTTGATATCTTTTCCACATTGGATGGTATGTTAATCTCGAAAAGTTGTGACTCGCTCTGGTTGTTAGGACCATAATGATATTCTGCAAAATCTCCACCAGAATTACTCTCTCCATATTCGTTTTGTTTATTACCATGCTGTTGGGAGAGAGAGAGAGAGAGAGAGAGAGAGAGTGAGAGGGAGAGAGAGAGAGAGAGGCAGGGGCAGACAGAGAGAGATAGAGAGAGGAAGAGAGAGATACAATGAGAGATAGACAGACAGTGAGAGACGGACAGAGAGAGAGAGACAGACAGAGAGAGAGACAGACAGAGAGAGACAGACAGACAGAGACAGACAGACAGTGAGAGACAGACAGACAGACAGACATACAGACAGACAGAGAGAGCGAAAGAGAGAGAAAGAGAGATAGAGAGAGAGAGAGAGAGGGAGAGAGAGAGAGAGAGAGAGAGAGAGAGAGAGAGAGAGAGAGAGAGAGAGAAAAGAAAGAGACAGAGAGAGACAGAGAAAAACAGAGACAGACAGAGAAACAGACAGAGAGACAGAGAAAGAGACAGAGAGAGACAGAGGAGAGACAGAGATACATATATATAGATTGCTTTGGGCTATTTTCTTTGTATTAAAAACTGTACTTATCGACATTTTGATGTGTTGTTAATTATTCGTTTAAAATGATATTTTTCCGATGTAACGTTATATATATATATATGTATATGGGGTGAAACAAAAGCAGCGTTTAAAGTGCATTAATCATAAATTTGCTTGCGTTTCAGTTAGAAGGCAACACAGTTTCAAATGTATGGATATAAGAGAACACCAGCAATAGAAGAACATGGAATAAAGAAATGTACACATACACCTGTACAAATTAATTGCGATTATCCGGATTACATCTTTACTTGCTTCAAATATCATTTGTTTTTGTTTTTTAACAAATAATCGACGTGAGCCATTTTCAAGCCATCGCCTTTTATCAGTTGCTGTGTTTCGCAGCTTCTCGTTCCTTTGTAAATCATGTTACATCAACCATCGATCGATGAAGCATACAGGTTCAAGGGGTCATTGAATTATCGAAAATATGTATATACATCGTTTTCTACGTTTTGTGTGCCGTCCTATTGGAGTCTTGCTCAATTTATTAACTTATTTTCGCTTTCACCAAATACTGCACGTGTTTGGGTTCTATTCGCGTTGATCGGGCGTTCACGAGTGCTGACAATTTTGCAGTGGATTCGCGCTTGACACAGGTATGGCCCATCGAAAAAAGAAATTTATTAAATTATGGTAAACATGATTATTCATCGAGTCTTCTGGCAAAATAAGTAACCAACTCTAAAAAACTAATTAATTTTCCAATATCTGAATACAGACGACAGCCATGTTGTTGCGTATTTGCAACAATTAACGCTCTATTGATTTCAGAGAGCATTGAGAGGTACCGGACGAGATACTTAAACTCACTCCAAAAATATGAATGACGCGAGCAGCTATTAAATGTCAATAAGCATGTTTTCATTGATATACATGATATACAAAGTTATAAGGCGATAGGAAATCATTGCTAACGAAAGCAATTTTAAAGCATAGTATTAACCCAAGTTGTTTGAAAGGGAACACTTAAAACACTTGTATCGGAGATAAATTGTTTATTTCGAGCTCCGGCAAACAACCACCTTTCCAATCTTCGGTGCAGTTTTTCATCATGTGTTTTCTTTTCTAATTGGATATAAGTCTTATCCATGCAGAAATTAATTGAATGCAAATCACTGTCAGGATGATCAGGTACCAAAATATTAGAAAAACAATAAATATTGCTCCGTAAATTTGTCTGTTGTTCATAAAAACTAAAAAAAAAGTAAAATAATGTATGCACCTAGCCTACCACGTACGCTTTTGCACAAAATGTTCAAGGAAATACGGAGTGTATTGATAGGGATGGCCACACTGTGTTTGCAACACGGTTCTGTCTATTTGCCATTCTAGTTCAAATTGCATTTCAAATTGGAATTCAATCAATCAATCAACGCTTCACCAAAAGTCGAGCATGACATTTTTATGAGTGATGTTATTATTGAAAAAACACACACAATTATTTTTTATTGTGACCTGTTAAACCACAATTGTAGATTAATTAACAAATGCACAGTATTGATAGCATAATACGTATTATTATCCATATATATGAGTTATACCTATCTATCTATAAGCAATTTTAGGCAGCAATTTGGATTCAAATGAATCATAATAAAGGTTCAAACAATCACAGCAGTTACTTTTGGCTGACTTAATTATTAGTATTTCATTAAGATATTCGAATCAACAAGTGTTAAACTGTTGTACTTAAAAGAAATAAGGTGTAGAAAACTACATTAATCTTTATAATTATTTTTTTTAATTAATAACATAACATAATAGTTTATTTCGACTTAATCATATATACAGCTCATCCTATAAAAATTACTATGCACTAACATCATGCGTTTAAATGTAATATATTAATATATAAACAACATTATAATATGACATATTGAATTTATTTCCTTTTAAAAATTAATGGTATTGCTATTTGTTTATCTATATTTTCACGAGATAAAGTTCTTAAAAAGATTTTTTTTTAATTAAAATGCTTCTTGACACCTATGCTCTTCCACCATCCCATTTTATTGCGGTACATCAAATCAGCTACATATTTATTTATACTGATAAACATAAACGGCATCAAACATGTGCTGAAAGACTAAGTGCTAAACATATGTGAGCCGTGCTCTGTGAAAAGAGGTTTAATGCATGTGCGTAAAATGTCGTCCCAGATAAGCCTGTACAGTCCGCTCAGACTCATCAGGGACAAAACTTTCCGCTTTTATGATTTTTTTCAGTTTAAAGAAATTATCTACTTAGCAAAATTCCATTTCAATGCGGACTGCACAGGCTACTCCGGGACGACCCTTTACGCACATGTATTGAACCCACTTTTTACAGAGCACGGCTCATTTGATTTATGCGTGTGTACGTATAAACTTTCTGTAACAAGCCCAGTATTATAAAAACAGGGTTATATGTATACTTACATATGTATAGATATGCAAAGCCAAAATTAACACTGTTTTCTTGATTCTATAATCTGCATCAAAATTTAAAAATGCTCCTCAGATGCTTGCAGAGTAGCAAAATCATGTGTTTGTTATCGTGTTGACATTAATGACCGCATCTTAATAGAGTCAGATATATAATTTTAATTAATTTTATCATTTCAGATGTATTTCAAAAACTGTATTCATCGCAAGTTACATCACCAGTAGAGCATGTTTTACTTCTTAATTCACGTTTTATTTTAAATGAATATTAACATGTTTCACTTGGTCTAGATGACCAGGGCCGAGTAACCGGCGAGGCGTCGCGTCGTAAGGTAATGTGCTCGGGAATACAAGTTCTATTTTTAGTCTAGATCACCTGGGCAGATGAAACGCCGAGTTTGTTATGCCGAGTCACCGGCGATGCGGCGGGTTGTCGTCGATTGATTTGGTGCTCGGGAATCCAAGTTCCATTGTTTAGTCTAGATCACCTGGGCTTCTGACCATTTTTATATAAGGAATGTGGGAATCCGGATTACCCGGAGGAAACCCAACCTGTCCGGCATGGGGACCACCAAACCAAATTCACATGCTTTCCTTGATATATCCCCGATCCCTGAAGCAAGCAAGTATTGTTGGTGGTCCCCATACCGGCCAGGTGGTGTTTCATCCGGGTACTCCGGCTTCCAGCCGCAAATCAAGTTAATTCCCAAATTGAAAATCTTTCGGTTAGAATTGCAGCTATTATTCATAAATTTCCTGCCTAGTTTGAATCTAGTAAATAGAATAAGTAGGAGTACTGGGACGCACACCGGGTCCACACATGAGAAAAGCACCCTTATGGGTTTCTAGAGAAGCCTTAAACCGTTTCTTTTGTTCACAAGACAAAATGGCAAAACACCAAGTTAATTTAGCCTCGAACTAGAAGTTGTTTCAATTGCAAATATTTGACCATTGTGTTCGCAACTGCCTACGCATATTTAAGGCAACAGCACTTAAACATGTACATATGTAAGTTAAACGGTCGTTGGTTCTGTAAGCAGGTCGCTATTAGACCGGAAATGGAGACTCATGTTGTTGCTGTTGAAATTATCATCAGTTTACGTCGTGTTTGCCCATCAAAATGAATAAAAAAGTGTAAAAATTTAAGTCATCAACGATCCCTACCGATATCGTCTGTGGCAGGTTTTATTAAGGGAACATACTTCTGTAGCATTTATTGAAATATTTCTTAATTGCTGTTTTTCGATACGTGTTTCACTATTAAATTGATAAAGCATGTAATTTAATAGAGGATTCCCGCAGAATGGAAGCCCAAGAAGTTGAGCATCTTGGACAAGATCTCCTCACAGACCATCAAACAGATACTGGAGCTCTATTTGTTCATGTCAGTGTAGGATAGTTTGTTATTTCACGAGTGATCAATGACAATATTATTTCTCTTTCATCACGAGTGAAATAACAAACGATCTTACACTGACATGAACGAATGTTATGTTTCTTTTTCAAGCAAATAATAACAGCTGGTTCCCTTTTACTGAAAAGTTACCTTTCTCCCGTGGCGTGCCTCAATGCATTTCATTACACAAAATGACGTCGTTATACCAGCAAAAGTCTCCGGTTAAAATCTTTTACAATGTAATTAGCGTACAAAAAAGCATAAACAAAGAAAACGTGTTGGATTCGATTGAATATCGTTTTAAATTAACTCGTCATCATTAAAAATATATATTTAACTGGAAGTATATCTTTTTATGATAATCTAAAAATAGAAAAAGTAGTTCCGAAAATGTGTTATTTTCACCGTTGAAAATAACAATTTGTTTATTTTCACTACTGTTATTTCACTGCAGAAATATCATATTTGATCATTAAGTATAAGATAAATATATATTATTTTCATTTTATTCTAAATTGATTTAATTCTAATTTGTATTTGTTTCATGTTTTGATGATTTTCAAACGATAGGCTTAAAAAAAGTTCTTCCTAACACTTTTCAATCATCCAACTTTATGAAAGAACATCGAATCAGCGAATCAGCACGCATTGTACATTTTTGTAGTGTAATGATTAACATATTTAACATATTTATGAACACGAGTTAGTGAGGAACATATACTATCATGAGTGTTTGTGTATGCATGAGCTCTTTTACACAAGCCTTGTATATACAAAGTACTCAAAATGTCTTCGTCCGATAACTGTGTTTGTTGCTTATCGATGTTTAAAATAAGAACGGTGAAAACAAAATTAACTGTGACTTTGTTTACCTTTATTCGAACTCTAATCCTTCGGTAAAATATATAGTCAATATTTAACGATAATAATCACGTTACATAAAATATCCTATCGAATGCGAAATGGTATGGTTTCACTTTTTAAACTCGAATCGTTTCGCGTCGATCCGAAAGATTTAAACACATCACTCGTACATTTTACACATTAGACAATTCAAACGGAATGAACAATGGATCACGACACTAGTAAGTGCAAGTATTGTTGTAAGCGATAAGTTGGACGTATGCCGCGCCAACCAAAATTAATTATTTAACATTTTAACTTTGGTTGAAAAGAGAACCGATTAGCACACTTAACCCATTATTTATCTAAACAACATATACACTATAAATAATTAAATGAACATTGAGATAATAGCATTGTAAAAGGAAAGTTAATTCATATTTATTGTTTCACAAATGATCTACTACATGCTCTTTATAGTTGTAAGCAGTTTATTATAGTTGCATGAAGAAACGATGTGTTTCATACGTTTATATAACATCTCCAGTTCTCAACTGCAGCTTGGTTATGGCAAATTCATTTGTGCAAATGTGGGTAGCCTTGCAAGCAAAGCTGGGACTTAAGGCAAACGTGCTGTGATACTAAAACATGTTTCTACTTCGTGTCAGCGACAATTATTTTACTGGTTATCCGAGATGAGAACCCAAATAGTATGTGCTTATATTGTCTTTATCCCACTTGTTAAATGTCAGTTTCTATCGTTAGCGCATCATAAACGAATAATGAATAAATACATACCAAAAAGTTTTGCTTTTTCAATATTTAGGAAAATAAGAGTGAGATTTGTAATTAAATGGTTCAGAAAAAAAATGAGGAAAAACGTTTGAGGTAATTTGAAATTTCGGAAAATAATTGTTTGTTAGAAGTTTCTTTCACTTTGATTTTGGATTCAGAATACCATGGAAATCGGAAATGAGCGAATGGACAATAAAAAAATACATGCCGTTTTACAGTTCTAAAACTTTGAGTACTGTTCACACCAATGGAAATGCCTCTAATATTATTTTTACAAAACTACAATGTCGGTATAATGACATCTTAATGAAAGTTGCAGAATCTTTACAGATACTAAGTGGAACCTTTTTCTTAAGAGAATCTAGACCCGCCGGACATGTTATACAATATTGGTAAGACCCTTAGGCCTAATATATAAAACACTAATCACTATGAATGATCTAAAAATAAAACACTGTGCAGAAAACTAAAAAAAAAATATTCATTAGAGTCGTCGTCAACAAGTTGTACGTAATTACAAAGAGTTATCTCCTCACTTTCTGAAGATTGAAATACGACAACATGGTAGATATGAGCAGGAATATGTTGAAATGCATCCATGCTACAATCATGAGTCAAGCTGTAGATTGACAATAAATAGACGCAACAAAGACAACATCTTTCATCAACAGTCAACAATCTCCTCAGATATTAATTTTAAATGCGATTAAGAAATGTTTCAGCTCAATACAGGACAGAATATACAACACTACATCGCGAATAAAATAACGATAACAATTGCGATGAGCCATTCTTGTAAATCTAACACAGTATATTCCAATGTTCTCCAGTTGTCACGCATATTTGCACCATGAATAGCTGAATGTTACCAGGATAACATTCTTAGCCCATAAATAAGCCCTCCAATCATCCTAAACATGTGCCAGTAAGCGGCGTTATTCTGTGGTCGACGTTCAACTGAAAATTTATAGGCACGCCAAGCTACTGACAAATAGCCTTCCAGTTCCCAAACATGTCCTATCAGATTTAATGAGGTGTCGATATGATATTCTTTAAGAGCATCATGAGTTTTAAAAATATCCACGAGATTCTTGAACGCTCTGCGTTTGTCGCTGTTTAATCCAGCAGTTCGATATATTAAATACTGTAGGTAATACATATATGGTAATGAATCAACCATTGCAAAGTCCATCCAGTGAGGGCTTGGAAGACGGCAACCTTTACCCTCCACCGTTACCGTTCTGTAGAACTCAGCGACAAGCTGCCCAGGAACACAATTGATTTCGTGTCTGCTAAAAATCGTACACACAGCAACCTCGTTTTGCAAAATATGAAGGAATCCTTTTTGTCGTGCCAGCAGCTCATAAAGAAACTTATTTTTACTGTAATAATACACAGGGCTAACGAGTATTACTTTGTCAGAAATCAGAGTGTCTAGTTGCTTTAGAATAGCAGCAGCCTCTTCAAAACGCCGTGCTGAGAAATATATTGACGCCAGCCTGAGGCGACTCGATGTCAAATCGGACATCAGAGACTTATCACACAAAGTGAAAATCTCATGCGTTAAAGTTTGATTTTCTCCTATACACAGCGAGGCTTTCGTTACAGCCTGAATGGAATACTGGAATGGTAAGCTTATAGAGATTGCTGGACGAAATGGTTCCGGACAGTCTGTATACATGGTCTCTAAATTTCGAATGTATGTGGCACGGTTGTTTATTACATATGATGTATCTCTCCTCCAATCACTGCTGTCAAAGAAGTAAAATGAATCAAATAATTTAGTGACCAGAAAATTAAACATCTTGGTAGCAATAACGGGATCCATTTTTTCGAACCGACGCCCGTTTGTACTATATGGGGAATGAGATGATATACGATTACCAAGGTCGTCCATTTTAACATTATACAAACAGGACACATCGGTACAGATCATATCCGTGAACAATTCTATCAAAACCGGAAACTCGTTCAATCGAAGTTTACCGTCAAACAAATTCACATTTTCCGTCGTGTAGTGAGGGCAATATCGCACCTTTAACCACCTTCTTAATGTTGTCAAACAAACTTGTATACATTGGATAAGATTTTCATCTTTCCAGATGTGTGGAGGTGACATTTCTACGCTATACATCAACGTTGTCTTTAAATGATACGTGCTTAAACGATCGCCAACGAGCGGCTTGCACAACTCTGTTCTAATAATTTTCATGATTACATACACTTTCATTTGCGTCATTGTGAGGTTGAACATCAAAAGCCGCTCCATCATATTGGTAGATAACCTCCAATAAAGCTCATGTGAGTTATCGAACGTTCGTACTGTTAATGTTCCTATGTGTTGGCGAGGGTCCCAGTGTGTTGTGTTCTCAACATGCGAAGTCGAAACAATGAATACCCCACTATCCTTAAGCTGTTCCAACAATGCTGGGGTAGGCCAATGTCCGGGCTTTTGCCTTCTAAAAATATATTGACAAACTTCAGGCAGTTTGTCACAGTACAATGCATAAACATATTCTAAATCTGGGGCGCTGCTGACGCTTTGCGCAGGGCCGTGTTGGATAACGTCAACATCATAAAGTTCGCTCATCGGTTTTAAAAAAAGTTTCATGCAATTGTTTTTCAGGAATACCCGCCCTTGGGCATCGACAAACAAATAATCCTTCGGCGAAGTTAAAGAATCATTAGGCATAAGTTTATGCAGACAGCAACACTGAGGCGGAGTTGACATGTCCTTAACCACAAAATAGTTGATTTTCTCAAACTGCCTGTCCGCGATATTTTGAATCACCAACATGTTTGTAAGGCGCACAAGACAATCAATGTCAGAGTCCATACCTTGTGTCGTAGAACCTTCGCTTTGGCTTCCAAAATGATAAGTAAATCTTTTGTCATGTTGTGCAAAGTTAAGCATGTTGTACAAATCTTCCATAAAAAGCCACGTTGTCCTTCTCAATTGAATCGTTTCCTCGTTGACGCTAATGTCAATCAGAGCCTTGTTAAGAGCATTGGATGTCACAATACGCTTGTTCCCATTATTCTGAAGGAGAAATAACCGTTATGTTATAATGCATTTACTTATGATATTGAATCTAACTCCTCCATATGCGATCAGTAGTAGTGATAGAGCATTTTAAGTGATGCACTGAAAACCCATAACTTAATGGGAAAACATTGAGGCCGTTTCCTGCTTACAAGTTCTGTTTGTCTTTATATGAGATACTGGGAAAACATTCAGAGTGGTGATAAAACATGTGGCTTTGCAGCTCCGAGGGAAATACCTGTCAAACATTAATCAGATTATTATGATCGCGTTGTTTATAACATTAAAGAATGCATGGTAGTTAAATCATTAAACGTCTATTTTATTACAGAGTTACGAAACATAATAAATCGATTAACTGAGTGATGAGTACACAAATGATAGTTACTAAATGCGAACGCAGATCTGTTAATATATACAAATAAAGTTATGTTACACAAGAATGTAACGTTCATGATCTGAAAAACAGTGTTATGTCGTTAAAATGGATCAAATTATTAAAGTCCGAGAGAGATATTAAGTCAATACCAAATAATATATATTATAAATATCATTTGGGATTCAAACAGATTCAAAACTAAATTCACCTTTACCGGAAGTGTAAATTTGTAAAAGAACAGAGTTTATAGTTTATTGTGCGGATTTCTGTACACGACGTTACAGTGGCGCCAATTTGTTTGGTTATTTTAGTGTTTCGGGGTACTGGATTTGGGAGGAGTAACTCTCTTACTTCGAATATGGCTATTGTTGTTTCTTACAGATTTAGTATTTTAACATACGCTTTCTAAAGTTCTTCTCATATGGGCTTCTTTGACTGCTGCCATTCTCTTGCCTTTGTATATTCTAGCAGTTTTTCTAGCGGATTTCTGCGAGGAACTCGTCGGGTCGGCTTCAACTGCAATTACATTTTCGTTTTTTAGGATCCATTGTTTGCAAAACAAAGAAAAGAAACACTAGTTAAATGTTATAACTATGCAAACATCACTGAATGATTTTTTTTGGATTAATACCGTCAATTTAATAGTGGCTACGCGTTAACTTTAATACTATAAAATTTAACATAAAAGTAAACGATTCATTACAGCCTTAACACATATCATGGGCGGTAAAATATAAAAATTATTATTATTTTGATAAATAGCGTGTTTCTACATACCTGGTAGCTGTAAATGACGTGTTCAGTGTTCGACACTAATAGGAGTCCTGTGGTCCGAGACTCATGGAAATGAGACTCGGACGCCTTGTTTTTGTGTCAAGGAAGTCCGTCGGACTCCTTCAAAACCATCTTTGAATTATATTTTCGGTTTCCTTTGTTTCGCAAAATTAGAATGTCTGTAGAAAAACATCATATCCAGAAAATTCAATATAAACATTGTCTATAAAAACTTTCAGTTGCATTTGTTTAGTGTCACATTAAAATTGTAGTTATTTAATATTAAGCCTCTACATACTGCAGAAGGAAGTTTTTAAAACCAAGTAATAACCGCACACTTCAATCACTGCTTGAGAACTTTAAGAGTTCTCCTTAACAGGAAGATTATAGACAGCTGAACTATTGATAGTGAGAAGCGTTCAATCAAAACTAAGTGATGTCGGAAGTATATACTTAACAAGAAAAAAATCATAATTTGGACTAAGCATTTGAATAAGTATTTTTCTTTTATCCCATGAAAACCTCCGTCTGGTCTCCACGTTTGTTTTACAAAGATGCATTGTGTATACTTAGAATGTCATAAACCTAAAAATACGGTATAAAAAAATGTCAAAGTTTTTGGACTACCTGAAATATGGACTCCAAAATTTCAGAAAAAGAGAGCCAAAAAAACTCCTTACTCAGACGAGTTAGTATTGAACACTGTAAATCCTCTTTCGTTGGCTCGCAAGTTAATGTACTGTTCAAATAAATGCGTGTATGCACACAGCCTACCACATACGCGTGCATACAAAGTGACCAAAGAAATACAGAGTATATTTTTGGGGGTAGACACGCTGAGTTTGCACCGCGCAATCGCAGTCTTTGTAAACAAGACATCGGTTCTGTTTATTCGCCATTATAGTTAAACTTGCTTTCAAGTTTGAATAAAATCAATAAATAAACGCTGTACGAAAAGCTTCGCGTATAATTTTAATGAGTGTTGTTATTATTGAAAGAATCCCCCAACACACGTAAGCACATTTTCTATTTAATTGTGTCTTGTTAAACCTCTTCAAACTAGGATATCCACTAAATTAATTGTATATTACGTATTAATATCCATTGGTATGACTAATACCAATTTTACTATAAGCAATCTAGCAGCAAATCGGATTGAAATGAATCATGATAAAGGTTACAACATGCAGACTTCATTGTGAGTATTGCATTAAAATATTCGAAGCCCAGACTGTAAATCTTGTGTGTTTTTACTAGAGTTACGACACCTTAAGGGTTTCGCGGGATTGAATGAGTGGGCACTTAAAAATGTGGTTACGAAAATTTTTGGTAAAAAACGTGGGATCAAAAATTTAGGGGAACAAAACAAATGTGGGTACGAAAATTTTGGTTACGTTAAAAATGTTGGTACGAAAAGTTTGGGTACGAAAAAATTATGCTAGAAAAAAACATTTGGGTACGAAAAAAAATTTGGTAAGAAAAATATGGGTACTAAAAAATTTTTGGTACCCAAATTTTGGGAATGAACAATTTATTCCCAAAATAATTTGGGTACGAAAACAAATGTGGGTATGTAAATTGTGTGTAATTTAAAAATGTGGGTACGAAAAAAAAATTGTGTTCGAACATTTTGGTTCCAAAGAAAATTTGGGTACTAAAACAATTGGTTACTAACACAAATTGGGTACACACTATTATGGGTACGATTTTTTATTAGAAAAGAAGGGGTACCTGTAAGTATCATTTGAAAATCGGTGTTTGGTAAAGTATACTTCAGATTACCCGAGGTACGGGGAAGTAGTAACCGGGGGAACCTTGACCCATTAAGCGTTAGTATCCAAACAAGAGGACCATGGGCCCAAAGGCACTCACCTAAGACCCTAAGGAACTAACCTATTATCACAACAAGAGCTACGCATAACGGATGCCGGAGCTTGGCTGTGGTGCAGTTTTGAATAAATGAAAGCTTGTTAGATTTTTTTTAGAGGTCACAGTGACCTTGTCATTAGACCTAGTGACCCAAGAATGGGTGTGGCGTGTAGAACTCATCAAGTTGCATCTACATATGAAGTTTAAAAGTTGTAGCTGGAAGTACTTTGATTTTAAGCCAATGTTAAGGTTTTAGCATGGTGGACGCCGGGCGGCGGAAAGAAACGACACGACAAGCTGGCTATGACAATACCTCACGTTTTCTCCGAAATCAGCTGAGCTAAACAATGAATGTACATGTACTTTATAAAACACAAATGATTAATTTATGTGCCAAATGTTAGTTTTGAAGTTAAATATTCATACCAATGTTCATGAAGATTAGAAAAACAAAGTTACTCCTGTGGTATAAACATGCTTTTTGTTTATTTAATATATTGAACAATTTTTTTTAGCTCAGATCAGCCCGTTTCAAACTTGGCTGAGATTTATTTGATACAAATGTTCTGACTAAATTTGATGAAGATTTGCTAATAAATGTGTTAATATGTGCCTTAACAAGGTTTCATTATATCCGTTTAAGAAAAATGCCCCCGCCTGGCAGCCATGTTTTTCAAGGAACCAATTGTTTTTTTCGAAATTCAGCCAAGATATCGTTAGAACAAATGACGTGACCAAGTTTCTTGAAGGATGGACAGTAAATGTGATTTCTAGAGTGGTAAAAAGATTTTACTATAGCCGTACAAGGAAAACTGCCCTGCCCCTGACGGCCATGGTTTTAAGTGGACGGAACCATTTTTTTAACTCGACCCAGATATCCGATTAAAAATTATCAAAAAATCAATTAAATCCGATAAGAAATTAGTATGACACTGACAGACATTAACATTGTATTCTATTTATTCTACAATCCTCTGATTATACTCCTTTAATTGACGTTTCGGCATAATGCCTTTATCATAACATTGGAAATTATATGTTAACTACATTTTTACGTCTTTTGACTGCACAATTTACATAACAAAGAAAAATGTTTTTAAACGTCAAATGACGTTGTACATGATGACGTCATAAATGGCGTTATATAAAATGGCGCCAAAAAAATGTAAAAATTCGCCAAAAATGAAATGACGTTAAACACTTACATATTGTATCTTAATCCTATGTTAAATGTGTGCTTTATATATTTAATTAATTGTTATTTTACAATAAAATAATCATCATCATATGTAATTATAATCTACCTTAACTTATTATCATAAACTAAATAGGGTAAACTTATTTAATGACTCTTATTATTTCAATCCATATCTATGTATAATATTCTAATGATATTTGATTAAATAATCATATATACTTGCTATTCTATATATCATATACACATTATGGACAAGATAAATTGCATAAAGTACTATTATTTTTACATTCATTTATGTTAATGATTAATATAAAATGTTTTTCACATATATTTTTTACAAGATAGTTTCCCGTAGCAGGACATCAAGTTGATTTTTTGTATTTAGTCTATTTGGTGATTGCGTTTGAAACTTCTTTATAAATTCCAATTCTTTAATAAGTCTGTAATAATGGGAACTGTCTCTTATTTGTGTTAACACTGATACACCCATATCCTGCACTCTGTGGCCAGCACCATTGAAATGTTCTGAGATTGGTTTCTCTCTTCGTAGTCGCACATCAGCCTCGTGTTCTTTGGCACGTTCCTTTAATGATCTGCTTGTCTCTCCGACGTATACCATCTTTTGGCATTTAATACAAAATATACCGTACACCAAGTTATAAATGTTACAGTTCTGTTTTATTGCTTCGTTTGGAATGTCACTTTTTGGGTTGTTATGAAAACCTCTTTTCAACATTTTACAGACTATACAATTAGTCTTACACGATTGTGGTATTAGTTGAAAACGTTTGTTTATCTCTTTAATTGTTTTTCCATGAACTAAAATGTCACCGATATTTCTATCTCGTCTGTATGCAACTATTGGTACGTCTGGGAATATATTTTTCATTCTGTCTGATTTATATAGTTTGTCTGTATGTTTTCGAATTATTGAGTGGATATTTGGAAGGTTGTTAGAATAAGTTATAGCTAGTGGTACTCTCTTGTTGGCTGTTTTATTTGTTTCTTTCTTCTTAAGTAAGTCTTTCCTATTTAAATTATCAACTCGGGATAGCTCATGGTTTACAAATTTATTTGGATATCCTCTTTTTTGTAGATTCTGTTTTAGTTCTTTTTTACGATGTTTGTATTTGTTTTCGTCAGAACATATTCTTTTTAAACGTATTCCTAATCCATAGGGTATTGCTTTCTTCACATTTGTTGGATGGTTTGAGTCATATTGGACATATTGATGTTTATCGGTTGGCTTTGAGTATAAATCAGTTGTTATTTTATTATCTTTTAGTTGAATTTTTGTGTCTAAGAAATCTGTCTGTGTTGTGTTCCATCTTAATTCTACTTTGATGTTTTCAGGTATTTTGTTAGCATAGTCGAAAAATTTCATTAGTTCGTCAATTCCATGTGTCCATAGTCCAAACCCATCATCTATGAAACGTTTATAGAATATTGGTTGTTTATTGTATTCAGATAATTGTTCATCCCATTTTCTCATGTAACAACAGGCATAATTTCTCCCAAGTTTCGATCCAATAGCTACTCCCTCTTTTTGTCTGTATTCTTGTCCACAAAATTCGATCACATTATTTTCTAAAACAGTTTCAATCATTTCAATCACCGCTTCAGTGTTGATGGTCTTAGTACAGCGTTCATATAAAGCTTGTTTGCACGCCTCTAGGCCCTCTTTCTTTGGAATCGATGGGTATAACTTGACAACATCAAAACAGTATAAGATAATTCCTTCTGGTAATGGTGTAGTTATTTCCCTCTCTATAGCGTTTAAAAATGCTGTGGTGTCTCTTATATAGCTTGGTGTTTCTATAACATAGGTTTCTAGCTCCTTTTCTGCTACCTTTGCCATTCTTTCAGTACTTGTTCCAATGCCATTTACGATTGTTCTATACGGGTTGTCTTTTTTATGTATTTTTGGATTTCCTTTGAGTTTCCCTCTTGATGGATATTTTGGTATCAAGTATTGTTGTAATTTCTTTGAGATAATGCCGTTTTTAAAAAGTTTATTTGCTAGTTGCTTCACCTTTTTGTTTGCATTGTCAAGTCCATTCCCATTAGTTTTTTCATATGATGTGCTGTCATTAAGTTCATTTCGGAGTTTTTCTACATATTCATTTGCGTCTGTTATCACTATTCCAGAACCTTTGTCTGCAGGCCTTATTATTATACTGGAATCATTTAGTAACGTGTGCAATGCTTGTTTTTCTTGTCTTGTGATATTTGACTGTCCATTTTCTTTTATGCCATTTAGAATATCAATTTTAACTGCTTCTATATAAGCATCTAGCCACTTTTCTCTACCAGGTTCAGGAGTAAAACGGCTTTCTTTCTTTATCTCATATCTCATATTCCTCCTTTTCATTTTTCCTTTCTTGATTTCCATCACTATGGAAATACTCTGCGAGTACTGAAGCGGTGATTGAAATGATTGAAACTGTTTTAGAAAATAATGTGATCGAATTTTGTGGACAAGAATACAGACAAAAAGAGGGAGTAGCTATTGGATCGAAACTTGGGAGAAATTATGCCTGTTGTTACATGAGAAAATGGGATGAACAATTATCTGAATACAATAAACAACCAATATTCTATAAACGTTTCATAGATGATGGGTTTGGACTATGGACACATGGAATTGACGAACTCATGAAATTTTTCGACTATGCTAACAAAATACATGAAAACATCAAAGTAGAATTAAGATGGAACACAACACAGATAGATTTCTTAGACACAAAAATTCAACTAGAAGATAATAAAATAACAACTGATTTATACTCAAAGTCAACCGATAAACATCAATATGTCCAATATGACTCAAACCATCCAACAAATGTGAAGAAAGCAATACCCTATGGATTAGGAATACGTTTAAAAAGAATATGTTCTGACGAAAACAAATACAAACATCGTAAAAAAGAACTAAAACAGAATCTACAAAAAAGAGGATATCCAAATAAATTTGTAAACCATGAGCTATCCCGAGTTGATAATTTAAATAGGAAAGACTTACTTAAGAAGAAAGAAACAAATAAAACAGCCAACAAGAGAGTACCACTAGCTATAACTTATTCTAACAACCTTCCAAATATCCACTCAATAATTCGAAAACATACAGACAAACTATATAAATCAGACAGAATGAAAAATATATTCCCAGACGTACCAATAGTTGCATACAGACGAGATAGAAATATCGGTGACATTTTAGTTCATGGAAAAACAAATAAAGAGATAAACAAACGTTTTCAACTAATACCACAATCGTGTAAGACTAATTGTATAGTCTGTAAAATGTTGAAAAGAGGTTTTCATAACAACCCAAAAAGTGACATTCCAAACGAAGCAATAAAACAGAACTGTAACATTTATAACTTGGTGTACGGTATATTTTGTATTAAATGCCAAAAGATGGTATACGTCGGAGAGACAAGCAGATCATTAAAGGAACGTGCCAAAGAACACGAAGCTGATGTGCGACTGCGAAGAGAGAAACCAATCTCAGAACATTTCAATGGTGCTGGACACAGAGTGCAGGATATGGGTGTATCAGTGTTAACACAAATAAGAGACAGTTCCCATTATTACAGACTTATTAAAGAATTGGAATTTATGAAGAAGTTTCAAACGCAATCACCAAATGGACTAAATACAAAAAATCAACTTGATGTCCTGCTACGGGAAACTATCTTGTAAAAAATATATGTGAAAAACATTTTATATTAATCATCAACATAAATGAATGTAAAAATAATAGTACTTTATGCAATTTATCTTGTCCATAATGTGTATATGATATATAGAATAGCAAGTATATATGATTATTTAATCAAATATCATTAGAATATTATACATAGATATGGATTGAAATAATAAGAGTCATTAAATAAGTTTACCCTATTTAGTTTATGATAATAAGTTAAGGTAGATTATAATTACATATGATGATGATTATTTTATTGTAAAATATCAATTTATTAAATATATAAAGCACACATTTAACATAGGATTAAGATACAATATGTAAGTGTTTAACGTCATTTCATTTTTGGCGAATTTTTACATTTTTTTGGCGCCATTTTATATAACGCCATTTATGACGTCATCATGTACAACGTCATTTGACGTTTAAAAACATTTTTCTTTGTTATTTAAATTGTGCAGTCAAAAGACGTAAAAATGTAGTTAACATATAATTTCCAATGTTTTGATAAAGGCATTATGCCGAAACGTCAATTAAAGGAGTATAATCAGAGAGTTATAATTTTTTAATATCCCTTTGGATAATTCAACTGAGCTTATATTCTACAATCGATAATTTAAGGTTCACGAGAGAATCACAATATAAGCGTTTAATTAATAAAATCATAAATAAATGTTGGGAATGGATCATTTTTGTTTCAAAAAGCATTATAATTAAATGTTGCACACAATTGGAATTATTAAAATATTGATTGCAAATGAAATGGTGCTGTACATTAAGATTGTTGACACTATTTCTGCTTTTATAGGAGTCATAAACAAGACGTTTTGAGAAACAATATGACCCCCATATATTGGTCCTTTGACCTTGAATGATGACCTTGACCTTTCACCACTCAAAAAGTTGCAGCTCCATGAGATACACATGCATGCCAAATATTAAGTTGCTATTTTCAATATTGCACAAGTTATGGCCAATGTTATAAGTTTGATGCAAACCAACCAACAAATAACTTTCCAACAAACAGGCAGGCAAAAACAATATGTTCCCCAGTATATACTGAGGAACATAAAAAGTAAATATACTATAAACAACAAGCTTACCTCGATCAATCACAACTTTAATGCAATGCTTATAACAATAAAGTTACAATGATATGGCAGAGATTGAAACTTACTTCTTACTATTGGTTGCCTGCACGGGCAACCATCTTCAGTTTTTTGGTTGCCCATATAAAGAATAACGAGCCCAGAAATATGTACATGTGTATATTATACATTCTTTTAATAAAATAATAAATAATTAAATAAAATTGCTGATATTACACATGTTCAATGCATGATTTATTATTATGAGCCTGAATTGAATCATTTCCTATAAATAAATGATGAATGTTATTTAACAAGTATTGATCCATGGTGGTCAGTTGTTATTCAATTTTAATTTCACCAAATTAATGTTTTAAGCTTTAAAAAAAACAAGTTGTCCGGCCGGACTAACAACTTTTGGATTTGAGTTGGCCAAGCTAAAATCTACTTGCCCTGAGCTATAGGGAAATCGCTAATTATTACTTATTTTCTGTTCTTACATCCCATTCTCAAAATTAATTTTAAACCACAATATTTTTAAATAACATTTGTATTGAATGCTAACCATTATAACCCAATAAACAATTATACAAAGCCGCAATCCAGTCGCAGCGAGTTATTTGATTTAGTTTACCATGATCAGTGTAAGTACCGGCAGCCGGCGATTTCGCCGGTTACATTTACTTTAGATGCCGGCTACTTTTCACAAATATATCAAGTTAAATGTCACAAATGCTTTCGTTTTACTGCATAGTTGTCGGCCATATAACTGGCTACTCAAATTTGTCTGGAAAACACTGAATAATGCATGCAAAACACATAATATTAAAATACATTTTAGATTTTTTTTGTAAAATTCTATGACACTTTTAGCTTTTGTCATTAAAATCCAAAGAGTCAAATAATTTCCCACGAGATACCTTAAAAAATTCAATGAAAAATTAAAAAGTAAAAAAAAGGGATTTTACATAAATTTTAGGTTGATAAACACAACAAGACAAAGGTAGTTGGTGATATATAACCATTATACAGTTTATAAGGCTCATTGGTCATTGTCGACTCGGGTACTACATGAACTTACATGTACCCCGGGTACTCTTAAGTATATTTACATGTACATGTTCCCTGGGTACAATAAATATACTAAAACATACCGGGAATTTTAATGCTAAATCATTTGTTGTCGGCTCATTTGTAAAAATTAATTATGTTCACCTTTATGTCAATTTTCTGTTAAACAGCCTTTATATTGTCGAAACTCATACTAAAAGGGCATGTTGATGCAGATTTTTTGACAGAAAAGTTTGTTTAATGTAAATAATATCTTTTTAAGGTAATCGGTAGCAAGTTTTATGATATCGGATTTCGGGCGGTTATACAACTTGCGTACAATCTAATATCACCAGGTACGTTTAAGTATGTTTACCGTACCTGGGGTACATGTACGTATACTTAAGAGTACACGGGGTACATGTAAGAAGTACAAGAGCCGAAATGACCAATCGAGCCATAGTAAGTGAGTGATGGTGTATGGGATATAAACCCTCAGTAATTTCATACCATACAAGTGCTCTCGTATGGTATGAATTAACATGCACTGAACTGAGGGTGTATTCACCACCAGTTTCTAACAGTGTAAATTATAATTAAAAAAAAACCTTATCCTTATAAAAATATTTGTTAGTCATTAGCATCAAAATATGTGGTCTGAATACTTAAAATTGTCAACGTGTTAGAGGTGCATTGATTCAACCACAAGATTAAAAAGGGTAATTAAACATCGGGCTGACAATGCTGAAACGAAGAGTGTCCAAATTAATGCAAACAATAAATTTAAAGATGACATTAAATTGATTATAATTACCAGCTTTTTTATGTTGTAATGTGTATATGATGATAGCATGGAAATAGATCGCAGAAATTCTAACAAAGGGTATAACTTGCCCTTAGATTGATTTTTCCCTTGAGTCGGACATTTTTATCTTAGTAGTTTACAAGGATCAGTTTTGTTTAGCATGATTCGTGACGTTAAAACTAACAATTTACCCTTCATACTCAAAATAAATAAAATTTTAAAATGAAATGTTATCAAATATTATCTCACGATAAATTTGGATTCGTTTAAGATTTAATTACTTCTGGTGATGGAAAATTCATAATGTTAATTTATAGATTATCCTTATACCATGGGCATTTTGGTTTGACAGCATTCACAAATAACTTTATATTGAAAGCATAACCTTATTTTATAATAATGAAAGGTAATTTTCATTGATTTGACAAAAGAATAAACTTATAAAATCAACACATGGCTGTCACTGTACAATTTGCATTTTTATTAATTTAGGGAATGGGTAACTAAATAAATGCTAAATACAAATCTATGACCGTGTTAAGGGCGTATG
Organism: Dreissena polymorpha; assembly: GCF_020536995.1. Lineage (NCBI taxonomy): Eukaryota > Metazoa > Mollusca > Bivalvia > Myida > Dreissenidae > Dreissena > Dreissena polymorpha. The sequence continues at coordinate 39,509,957 of NC_068362.1, read as the reverse complement.
TGTTCGACCCATGGGCGAATTCAGTTGGTATTGTTATTCAAATATTTTTAAGTGAACAAAAGCTTGGAATCAAATAATTTAATTTGTAAAATAGATTCATATGATATGACAGTTTAAGACTGCACAAGCTGAGTCAAGACTTCGGTCACAAAGCTTTATTACAGCTTTATACCATAGGGATCCGGCACAAAAAAAATCGTAAACGATATATAATAGCCTATGCTTTTTACCGCTGACACGTCGTACTCAATGGCGAGTTACCGTACACTATTCAATTCATGATATTTTCAGACGTCCGGTCCCTTTGCCGTTTTTTAAGTCAAATGTTAGTTTTTTCAATGGATCGTATACTTGCCTACAAAACAGCTAAGTGGCATTCCCTTTACATAATTGTTGATGATGTTAGACTATTTTGTAAATACTTTCTCAGCGTTCATGTAAGCCATTTTGATTGTTTGTTGTTGTACTGGTTTAGAAAGGCCGAAAACCAAAAAGGCCGCATACCAAAAAGGCCGAATTCCAAAAAGGCCTACCCAAAAAGGCCCCTTTTGGAGCGGCATGTATGGTAATGCCGACTTGGTAAACGGCCTTTCTGGTACTATACCAGCTATCAACGACATGATAGAGATATTTAAAACCAAATAAGCTGGGAAAGGCCTCGCGAGTGAGCCATAGCATTGTAACGTCACAAAAAATGTGTACACATCACAAACAACGCTACATGTACTTCCGGCCAAAGCGCGTATTTATAGCGATTGCGCAATAAAAATCACCACTTTTTCGTCATTTTATCAAAAAACTGGATTTTTCCCTGATATAAAAAATACGCCACCAGGTAGATCACATTCTGGTCCATATACATGTCAAATTTCAGCAAACGTGTTGGTCCAGTTTTCACGAAGCTCAAATCGCGGCTATACCCTGGAGCTTAATGAATTTTAGTCGCCATTATCATTCGTTCAATTGAACGTCATCAATAGATGACGTCAATTTATTTTATGCTTTCCGGTGGTTTACTAGAGTTGCGACACCTTAAGGGTTTCGCGGGATGGAATGAGTGGAGAGATGAAATCAAATTGAAAATCGATTATTCCTAAAAAAATTGTACGAAAAAATATGTGGGTACGAAAAAAAACAACAAATTTGGTACGAAAACAAATTTGAGTACGAAAAAAAGGGTACAAACAAAATAAGGGTAAGAAAAACTATTTTGGTACGAAAAAAATGGGTACAAATAAAAAACAAGTTACGAACAAATTTGGATACGAAAAAAAAATGAGTACGAACAAATTGGTACGAAGAAATTTGGGTACGAAAAAATTTGTGTACGAAAAAAATTGGGTACGAAAAAAATGTGGGTACGAAAAAAAATTTGGTTACGAAAACAAATTAGAGTACAAAAAAATATAGGGAACGAAAAAAATGAAGGTACGAAAACAATTTGGGTACGAAAAAATTTAACATTTGTAAAGACATAAAACAAACTAACAAGATTTTATTACAAGTTTGGGTGGTGTCCATTGTGGTATGTCAGGTTAGAGTTGTTTTGTCAAAGCATGAATCAAATTTGATGATAAACAAGAAACAATCGGAGACGGGTGATGCTTCCCAAAGGTTTTTTGGTCACAATATTGCACTATATATTCAGATAAAATGAAACGTCTTTAGGGGCATAACTTTGGACAAAATAATACAATGGATGGTTTAGCAACTTAAAAATTCTCTACATTTGTAAATAAATCATCTAACCCGAACCCACTTATAACATGCGCATCTCCGAGAGGTAGTTAAGCTTCCCATAAAGCTTCATTGTATTCCAGTCAGTAGTTGGGGAGAAATAGTCCGGACAAGGATTGCACGACATGTATATGTACAGTTTATAGAAAATTTCAAAGGGCCTTAACTCTGTGAATAATCAACCGACCATAACCGGCTGATAATATGCACATCTCCTGTTGGTAGTGAAGCTTCCCATAAAGTTTCATTGAGTTCCCGTAATAAGTTGCTGAGAAATAGCTTGGACAAGAATTGCACTTTATGGAAAATTTCAAATGGCCATAACCCTGTGAAAAATCATCCGACGAGAACTGGCTGATAATATGCACATGTCCTCTTGGTAGTGAAGTTTCCCATAAAGTTTCATTGAATTCCGGTCATTGGTTGCTGAGAAATAGCCCGGACAAGAATTGCACTATATGTACAGTAAGGGAAAATTTCAAAGGGCCATACATTGTACCGGTAACTCTGTGAAAAATCATCCGTCCAGAACCAGCTGATAATATGCACATCTCCTCTTGGTAGTGAAGCTTCCCATTAAGTTTAATTGAATTCCAGTCATTAGTTGCTGAGAAATAGCCCGGTCAAAAATTGTGCACGGACGGACAGACGAAGCGGCGACTATATGCTCCTCCTAAAAAATTTGGGGGGAACATAATAAAGAAGTTATGGCAATTTAGAGGTGGTACGCAAACTTTTAAATAGATTTATCAATTATATGCTTATTCTTAGTGAAAAAAAGGCCATAATTGTTACAAAATGCTTGATACAGTTATCTGCTCTTGTTTATACATTGGGGTCATGTTGGTTAAAAAGCAAAATACATGTATAAAAAGCAATATGTCAAGGGGCATAGAAAATTTGAGGTGGTATGCGAACTTAAACATAGATTTATCAATAATATGCATATTCTAAGTGAAAAAGGGCCTAATTCTGTTAAAATGCTTGATACAGTTGTCTGCTCTTGTTTATAGATTGGGGTTATGTTGGTAAAGAAGTATGCAAAATATAAAAGCAATCTGGCAATGGACATAGGAAATATATTTGAGGTGGTACGCAAACATTCCAATGCGCACGCCGACGCCGCGGTGAGTAGGATAGCTACACTATATATATTTCATATATAATAGTGGAGCTAAAAAGTAAATATACTATAAACAACAAGCTAACCTCAATCACAACTTTAATTCAATGCTTATAACAATAAAGTTACAATGATATGCCGAGGATTGAAACAAACTTTTTACTATTGTGGGCAACCATCTTTAGTATTTTGATAGCCCAGATAAAGAATAACGAGCCCAGAAATATGAACATGTGAATATTATACATTCTTTTAATAAAATAATAGATAATTAAATACATTTGCTGACAATACACATGTTCAATGCATGATGTATTATTATGAGCCTGAATTTAATCATGTCCTATTCCTAAATAATGAATGTTATTTTACTAGTATTGATCCATGGTGATCAATTGTTTTTCAATTTTTATTGCACTGAATTGTTTTAAGATTAAAAAAAAAAGTTTACCAACTTTGAAATTGAGTTGCCCAGGCCAAAATCTACTTGTCCCAGGCTCACGGGAAACCACTTATTTCCATCCCTGTATGCTCTTCATTTTCTGTTCCATCCCATTCTCAAAATTAATTTTAAAGCACAATATTTTTTTAATAACATTTGTATGAATTACTAACCATTATCACCCAAAAAACAATTTTACAAAGCTGTAATCCTGTCGTAGAGATTTAGTTTACTATTATCAGTGTTCTCTTTAGATAACGGCAGCCAGCGATTTTGCCGGTTACATTTACTCTTACATTTACATGCCGGCTACTTTTCCCAAATATATCAAGTAAATGTCATAAATGCTTTCGTTTTACTGCATAGTTGCCGGCCTATATAACTGGCTACTGAAATTTTTCTGGAAAACACTGAATTATGCATGACAAACACACAATACTTAAAATCTTAGATTCGTTTTAAAAATAAATTGACACTTCCAGCTTGTCGCCATTAAAATCCAAAGATTCAAATAATTTTCCACGAGATACGTCAACAATTGCGTAATCAAATGAATGAAAAATAAAAGTAAAGAAAGCCGGATATTACATAAATTCCAGGATGATAAACACAACTAGGTAAAGGTACCTTGTAGTCGGTGAGATATAATAATAATACAGTTAGTAAGGCTCGTACCATGGGTACGGTAAATATACTAAAACGTACCCGGAGTTTTAACACTAAATCTGTTGTTGTCGGGTACGAAAAAAATATGGGTACGTTATATTTTGGGTACGATTTTTTTCATATTTAGAATCAAATTTGAATTGTTAGGCGGGTGAATCGTCTCGTGGGGGTGAATTGTCTTGGGGTTGCTATTAACGCTACATGTACATCTGGCCAACCCACGTGTTTATAGCGATTGCGCAATAAAAAACACCACTTTTTCGTCATTTTATCAAAAACTGGATTTTTTCCAGATATGACGAAAACGCCATCGTGTAGATCGCGTTCTGGTCCATATACATGTAAAATTTCAGCACAAGTATCGGGCCAGTTTTCAACACTCTCAAATCGCTGCTAAACGCTGGAGCTTATCGAATTTTAGTCGCCATTATCATTCGTTCAATTGAACGTCATCAAATGATGACGTCAATATAGCACTCATTCCATAAAAACCAGGAGTCAATTACCCCTGGACTGAAATTTTTTGGAGTCAAATTGAAAAATTCTGGGGTCAATTTTGAAGCCCGTTAATTGTGTCTTTGTCTGTATTATTCAATTTTTTAGATAAAAACATGCTCCAAGAGTTACACAATATCTAAAAAAGTTATACTTCGTTATTAAATAAAAATTCCATGATACATAACACAACATATTTTAATGAATTGGTACACAAAGATAAGGACAAAATATCAATAATTTTGTGCGAACAATATCGACTTTAAGTTTTTCAAAAACAAAACATGTTCATTTTACAACTTTTATTATTTCTAACACTATATTATGTTTATTTGTAAAAACAATAAATGCTCATTAAAATCTACTTTATCATAACACATTTAAGTAATTTAAGATATGTACCTGTAGCACCTTTTCATCACATATTTATCCTTGTTATATTATCATCATAACACAATCTAAATGCATGGAACATCTAGTATATCTATTACTGTTTATCCGAATACTATACATGTCGGAAATATATACACTTAAGAATGCCTTACCAGTAGTAGTTTAACTTTAATAATCCAAATTTTCCTTGTTGTTATTTGGTTTAAAATTCCTTATTTAATGTTTGTAAAATCCAGTTAATTCTATCTCCATTATTGAATCACCATTACTTGTAATTTGAATTGTTGTAATTTTTTGAATCGCCATTTTTTAATTGAACGCGGGTTTAATATTAATTTACAATACGTCCGCCATTTACAATGTCAACGGTCAAGACGTAGCAATTTAATTATACTCGGATAATTTATATCTAATCGAGGAAATGTGTTTTCTTAATGTTTATGTGTAGTATTATGACTTGTGAGTATAAAAAAACAACACCCGGGGAAAACCTCTATTCCCTCGATTATAGACCGAGTTTCAAATACTGAAACATTAATTTTGATTAGGAGCACAGGGGGATTTATTACCATGGAACTCGAGATGTTAACTGACTGACACACGGGTTAAATTTTCGATGCGTCAAAATGACGCAAGGCAGAAAAAAGGGTTGCGTCACAAACGAGTCATTTTAAATTTGCTCGCGTCAAAACGCAGGATTCTGCGGCTATTGAAATCCCTGGTCCAATATTTGTTTTGAAGTTAAATATTCATACCGATGTTGATGAAGATTAGACTAACAGTGTGACTTCTGTGGTATAAACATGCATTTTGTTTATTTAATATATAAATCAATTTTTTTAGCTCAAATGACCCAGTGTCAAACTTGGCTGATATTTAATTGATACAAATGTTCTGACCAAACTTCATTAAGATTTGCGAATAAATTAAAGAAAGCGAAACAGTTGTTCAAATTCAGCCAAGACATCATAAGAACAAATGACCTGACCAAGTTTCTTGAAGGATGCACAGTAAATGTGATTTCTAGAGTGGTAACAAGATTTTACTATAGCCATTGGCCCATATAAGGAAAACTGCTATGCCCTCAACGGCCATGGTTTTAAACTGACAGAACATTTTTAACTATACCCAGAGTTAATAAAACCTTATCAAACATTAGTAATTTGAATGACTATAGATGTATTAAACACCCCAAACAAATCATGAATATAAAATCAAACCCCGTTGTTGTTTACTTTTCAACCTCAGTTTGTGAGAAATAAATGGGTTTCTAAAATTTATCGCATGGAAATGGTATATAAAATAATAATAATAATTCAACTCATCATAAAATTTCCAGTGCACAATTATACTTACAGAGTATTCTGTCATATCTATTACCTGTCAATAATACCCGAAAGGGGACTTAGACAGTATTATGTCTACGTTAACAATAAAGACATTATTTCAAAGTTCATAACTATAACTGATTAGTGTGTGGACGGTACAAACTAATTGAACGAGTTGATTGTTATAGCAGAGGTTTAACATGTTCTGTCTAAATTTTGTAGTTGAATATAAAACCTCCTGATTTTATCTGGCAAAGCATGTGAAATTTAAATGCTGAAGTCATAAGTTTATTAACATTATGTATAGCTTATATGTTTCACACATATACCTCATTTCATTTGTTTCTAATAACTATTGGGCGACAACAAATAAGGGGCATAAACACACATATACCATTGTATTACGTACATTCTCTTCCAAATAAACATCCAGCCGAAGAGGCGGACATTGTCGTCCACGATTAGCCTGTGCGGACTGCACAGGCACATATTGGACAACACGGTTCGCACATGGATTAAGCCAGATCTTCCCATAGCGTGGCTCAAGTCATTTTGGAGGTCTTATCAGCATCTTAAAAACTCATCTGAAGCAAAAAACTTCATTTTGTACCATTCCAAATGACATATGTTTAATCACGACCATTTATTTTGAAGTATACAAGCCTATTTCATTATACATCAATATGTCTACTTCCTTACTCGCATATTTATAGAACAAGCTTTTAATGTGTAAAAAGCATGTTAAGAACAGTAGTTGTACGTAACAGCTATTGATGTATTCCGGACAGATGGGGGTTCCTCCTGCTTCTCCCCACATCACAAGACCACATCAAATATAATAATTGATATTAAATTGCACCTATCGTATAATGTTTATCACAACTTTCGCTTGAGTCTATGAATAAATAAATTAATTTGGTAAGACACACTCAAGGTCATCTCGTAATGCCGCATTAGGCACCGAAAAACGTTAAAAAACAATGAAACACACACACAACATTATGCTCTAAAATATGCGGGGGATTATTTCGTATTTGCGTCAATTTCATGTTTAATTACATATATTTGTAAAATTAAAATGATTATTTCAATTCCTACTCATGAACAATATTTAGATTGTATTGAAGAAACGTAATGCACTTCGTTTGGTTTAATTTTAAGTTCGATCTCTATTTGAATGAGGCGTATGCTTCTTTATTGCGACACTGCGTTAAATTGTCAGTGGGCATGTTCTGATACTAAACACAAAACATATACAAGCAAGTTGCTGATTATAACAAAGTTGTTCCCATGATTTTATTTTTAGATCAAGCACATTTTAGTCATGCAAACTTATCTGTATTCGGCGTGTGTATACAATATCAGATTCGGATTTACAATATCCTGCGCTAAATGAATAATCGTTAATCTTGGATCGCTTAACTAAAACGTGGATATAAGTATCGAGTGGTTAATCTAAGCTTATTCTGTACAGCCGTACATATCGCGGGTTTGAATAAGAAACATCCCATGTTAACGTATCAGCACGCAATGTGGACTATTCTTGCACCGCAAAATACTCTGTTGTACGGCACATGGTTTTATAAAAATTTCCCTTTGCGATTTTGATCGTTTGACGGGATTATGAGACTGCCAACAGTCCCAGTGACCTCATCATCGACCACTCGTGGCTGTGTGCACTGGCATATCTCGTGAACATGGTTATCGAGTGCTCGGTGATGACATTTGAGCCGCGGTTGTGCGAAAACGGGGCTTAATGCGTGTGCACAAAGTGTCATCCCAGATTAGCATGTACAGTTCGCAGAGGCTATTCAGGGGCAAAACATTCCCCATACACTGGATTTTCATTTAGACGAGACAACCTTTACACGAAAAATTCCACGAAAGTGTAAAGTGTTGTCTCTGATAATATGGGACGATACTGTCCGCACATGCATTAAGCCCAGTTTTCCCAGAACGCGGCTCACATTAACAACTGTTAATTGGATTTTAAGATGATACTAGATTTTTTTTTTCTTATAGCAACAAACATAATCAAAATTATAATAATCAGACATGACTATCGTTGTTTAATTTGTCAATACATACTAGTAAACAATGAAAATTGGTTTAATTGTGTACCGAGCATTGTTTAATACGCTCCGCATTAAAACTGCAAAATAGGTGTTTAATCATAATATTAAGAACACTCTTTGCACTATTGTATCCCGGAAAAGCGAGAAATAAATCAATATCTACAGCTTGGACACGTGATTAAAAAGCGTAAAAACGCAAAAGCATCTGTACTTGATTGCGTCATTTAGGTAGAATGTGCTACATATGTATGAAATTTAGCCTGATACATAATTACAATTTAGCGTCATTGTATGAACATCTCATTGTTGTATGGCCGATGTTATAGGACGCTATTTTCACACCCAACAATGCAGGATTACTTTGCTGTTGTTGTTTTTTGCTGTTGTTTTTTCATCTTTGTTTGGATTTTAGCCGTGTTAAAAAAATTGTATACAAAGTTAAAACTAAATTTTTCTGTCTGATAATCACTATTATGACATTCAATAAAATAATTTTGGAAAAGATCGTAAATGTTAATGGTTCTGCCTAAAAAGCGCTCTGACCAGGCGGACCAGTCGTGTGAAGTTTTCTGTTGATTTGCTAGATCCAATTAAGTTGTATTTAATTCTTTAAATTGGGCAAAGTATTAGTGTTTGTTACAGACACATTTGACAACTTATGTATAGTAAATGTCAAAGGATTTTCCGTCTATGTTGAACATACTAGAGGGGCACAAAGTGGGTGCACGAACAGAGCTGGCAATGTACCCTGCTATTTCGCTACAGATCGTTTCTTGGTATAATCATATATATGAATGTAATAATATTTGAGAAATCCCAGAAGATACATCATGGCTGCCAGTGTATACGTCATGGCTGACAGTGTATACAATCATGGGCCGGCGCTGACCATGACCTTCGACTGGTCACTTATCTTTGGCGGAAACGATTGGCTTTTTATTTCCTTTTTAAGCGCGTATCAATATTGTTTTAAACATAACAATAATTATATTGATCCCGATGCCAAACAAAAAAGGATCGCATAGTTTAGCCATTCAACAAGATGATGTAAGGTAAACGTTGATCAATGCGTGTATCGTGCAAAGTTCATGACCAAAAATCAAAACACTCGTATCTGAATAAAGACAATAATAGCTTATATTACGTGGCTGAATAATCATATTTTATAGTCTTGCAACATAAGAATTCGACCTTGATAGCACAAAAAACTTGTAAATCGACTTTCCATAAACGGGGTATGCTCGAGGATCGGAAACAAGCATGACTTTATTGCGTTTAAAAATTTAAAGCGATCAGTGATAACACAGAACATGTAAAGAAAATCTGTGTAAGTTATGTGTGAAGAAATGGACCTCACCCGTGAAAAATGATAAGAGCCTTGGAAAACCGGCCTTCATGCATGTACGTAAGGTGAGACTTTCCGCTTATACTGGGTTTTCGTTTAAAAGCTACTTCCTTTAAACGAAAAATTCCATACAAGTGACCCTTATAAGAATGTGGGGACTGCACAGGCTTATTTTTGGACGATATTTGACGCACATTTATTAAACTCCTTAGAAAACCGGGCTTAACGCATGTGCGTAAAGTGACACTTCGCTTATACTGGGTTTTCGTAAAAAAGGTACTTCCTCTAAACGAAAAATTCCATACAAGCGGAAAGTATCGCCCCTCATAAGCCTGTGTAGACTGCACAGGCTTATTCTGGACGATACTTGGCGCACTTTTATAAAGCTCCGTTTTCACAGAGCGAGGCTCATATAAAAATGTCAAAACTATTTAGCCTGGGTAAAACTTTGCGAAAGATTTGCATCAAGTCTGTGACTGTTTGTCGAAAACTTTTTAATTTTAGAAAAGAATATTCAAACCTGCTCATAAAGCGTTCTTTTCACAACAACATATACCATATATAATTAATTATACATCGTTCATGGTCAATATTTGTATATGTTTTAAACCTGTGTTTGTGTGTTGAAATACGCACTAAGGATCCAAATACTTTTGTAACAGTCACTTAGGATCGCAATACTGTTGTAACAACGTCTTAGGATCGAAATACTGTTGTGACAACAACTTATGATCTAAATATTGTTGTAACAACCACTTAGGATCTCAATACGGTTGTAACAACATCTTAGGATCTCAATACTTGTGTAACATTATCTCAGGAGCTCAAAACTGTTGTAACAACTATAAATACCTCTATAATGTTGTAACAACCACTAAGGATCTCAATATTGTTGTAACAACATCATAGAAACTCATTACTGTTGTAGCAACCACTAATTTTTCAAAACTAATTGTGGACCAGGAGTTTTTTCCAGCACAACTTCTAAATTGCCGTAACTTTCTATACTCACTAAAGATGAAATAAAGATGCATTAAGCCCCGTTTTTATAGAGCGCTTATCATATTTAATTTTGGTGTGTGTGTTTTTTCCAACCAAACGCACATGTCGCTATCACTCAGTTATACCCCAACAGCACAAGGCAACAACACAATGAAATAATTACCGTGCTCTGGAAAAACGGGGCTTAATTCATGTGCGTAGAGAGTCATAACTGGCTAGCCCCGGCTGATCAGAGACGACACTTTCCGCCTTAATTTTATATTCAAAAGGAGACTTCCTTTAAACAAAAAATACCATAAAAGTGAAAAGTGTCGTCCCTGATAAGCCTGTGGGAGCAGTGGTCTAATTTGAATCGCGCCTTGAACACTGGAATCTCCTTGAGCAAGAAATTTATCCCAAATCTGCTCCTCTCCACCCAGGTGTATAAATTTGTATCTGCGAGAGAAATAAGCCAATAGGCCGTGGCTGCATACTACGCCAAATTGTTAAAGGACGACTTATGACCCAGTGATCAGGGAAAAAATGTAATGCGCCTTTGAACGCACATCTCGAGTATGAAAAAGGGCGCTGTATAAATGTGTTATAAACTGTCATTGATTGGGACTGGAAATTGCAGCCATGATACGAATACGTCCAACATTTCAATGAGTCAAAATATAAAGTCACAGGTACTGCACATAATGCAGCCTCGACATGTAGGGACCTCACTTATTAACTAAGAAACACGAACCCTGCTCCTATATATTTGAAATCTGTTACGCTATATGGGAGGTTTAATACATTCACAGATGTGTAATTTATTTATAATAACACATGTACATTTGCAGCAACCAGAGGGTTGCTAGAAGCTGGCCTATGACGGAGACCCTGTCCCGGACAAACTTCAGCCTGGATACTTGTCATCGTAAAACAAAACCACTGCAAGTTCGTATTTCCTCCTATCGATAGGATCGGGCTGGGCGCGTGGCTTTTATCTGATAAGCCCCGATAGCGGGCTCGTATTTGGCACCTCTCTCCCCGATATCTCGCCCTGTGGACACCCCACGGTGCTCGCTGTGAGGTAGATGGTCTCCTTTCTGACGAAGACAAATTGTGTACAGAGGCTTTAGTTTTACGGAAACGACCGAGCGCTGTTACGGAAACAACCGATGCCTAGAGATCGTAGTTTTATGGGAACGACCTATCGCTGTTACTGAAACATCCGAGCGAGCGCGGATTATGACAATCTTGCCAAAACAGTGTATTTGAATCGTTTATATCGTACATCAATGCCAAATTGAATGATACAAGTTTCGAAAATTTTGAAAAACATACATATTTCGAACATACTATTATTGAAATGTCTTCGTTTTAATGTAAAGGTTACGTTTTCGTTTAATATAGTGCCACTCTTCTCGATAAAGGGCCAGCCAGATTCGACTTATGAGAAACGTTTACTTATGTACATATATTTTACTATAAGCAAACACCCAAATCTGTTGTGTTTTAGTACCTAATAATAGATATGAGCATCCATCTTGGAAAACTGGGCTAATTCCTTATTTTTAGCTCATCTATTTTTTGAAAAAAAATTATGAGCTATTGTCATCACCTTGGCGTCGGCGTTGGCGTTGGCGTTGGCGTTGGCGTTGGCGTTGGCGTCGGCGTCCGGTTAAGTTTTGCGTTTAGGTCCACTTTTCTCAGAAAGTATCAATGCTATTGCATTCAAACTTGGTACACTTACTTACTATCATGAGGGGACTAGGCAGGCAAAGTTAGATAACTCTGGCGTGCATTTTGACAGAATTATGTGCCCTTTTTGTACTTAAAAAATTGCAAATTTTGGTTAAGTTTTGCGTTTAGTTCCACTTTTCTCAGTAAGTATCAATGCTATTGCATTCAAACTTGGTACACTTACTTACTATCATGAGGGGACTGGGCAGGCAAAGTTAGATAACTCTGGCATGCATTTTGACAGAATTATGTGCCCTTTTTATACTTAGAAAATTGACAATTTTGGTTAAGTTTTGTGTTTAGGTCCATTTTATTCCTTAAGCATCAAAGCTATTGCTTTCATACTTGCAACACTTACTAACTATCATAAGGGGACTGTGCAGGCAAAGTAATGTAACTCTGACTGGCATTTTGACAGAATTATGTGCCCTTTTTATACTTAGAAAATTGAAAATTTGATTAAGTTTTGTGTTTAGGTCCACTTTATTCCTACAGTATCAAAGCTATTGCTTTCATACTTGCAAGATTTATGAACTATCATAAGGGGACGGTGCAGGCAAAGTTATGTAACTCTGACTGGCATTTGGACGGAATTATGGGCCCTTTATACTTAGAAAATTGAAAATTTGGTTAAGATTTATGTTTTGGTCACTTTACCCCTAAAGTATCATAGATATTGCTTTCATACTTGGAACACTCACAAACTATCATAAGGGTACAGTAAAAGGACAAGTTGCATAACTCTGGTTGTCATTGTTACGGAATTATGGCCCTTTTTTGACTTAGTAACTTTTAATATATGGTTAAATTTTGTGTTTCGATCCACTCGAAGTATCAAGGCTATTGCTTTCAAACTTCAAATACTTACATGCTATCATGAGGTTACTGTACCTGGCAACTTGAATTTTACTTTGACCTTTGAATGACCTTGACTCTCAAGGTCAAATTATTAAATTTTGCTAAAATTGCCATAACTTCTTTATTTATGATTAGATTTGATTGATACTTTGATGAAACTACTCTTACCTGACATACCACAATAGACTTCACCCAAACCATCCCCCGTGCCCTCCCCCCCCCTCCCCCCCTCCCCCCCCCCCCTAATTTTTTTTTTTTTTTTTTTTTTTTATAAGATCATCTCACAAATGACCACCACACCCTCACACTATACCCCCACCCCACCCCCCCACCCCCCCCCCAAATTTTTTTTTTTGATTTTTTTTTTTTTTTTTTTTTTTTTTTTTTTTTTTAAGATCATCTCACAAATTATCACCACACCCTCACACTATACCCCCCCCCCCCCGATTTTTTTTTTTTTTTTTTTTTTTTTCGCTTTTTTGGAAGATAATGTAATAAATGTCCACAACCCCACACTATACACCCCTCTTCACTCCACTCCTCCCTCCTTTGTGATTGAAAATGAGAGTCCCTTCACCTTTAAAAAGAAAATAGATGAGCGGTCTGCACCCGCAAGGCGGTGCTCTTGTTATATACGGCGTTAGACAAGAATGCAATCGGTACCCTTCTGCATGCGTCTATTTAACAATCTGATGAGTAAATAATCGAACACGTCATAACGTGTCCCGTCTGGGGCTCAAACCTTCGACCTGCCGCTCTGTAAGCGAACATTCAAATATGTTGCGTTTAGATATGAGCCTCGCTCTGGTAAAACTGGGCTAAATGCATGAGTGTAAATTGTCGTCACAGATTTGCTTGTGCAGTCCGCACAGGCTTGTAAGGAATGGCACCTGCCGCCTTAACTGGATTATCGCCAAGAAGAGAACTCGTTTAAAGGCAATATTTCAGAGTGGACAGACTGCACAGGCTTATTAGGGGCGACACTTTACACACATCCATTAAGCCCCGTTTTTCCAGGGCGAGGTTCAATTTGACTTTTCTGTATTGCACAAAGATGGAAATAACTTGTCATATAGCATCAAAAAGTGACGGATTTTTAAAGGAAAGTACACATAAAATTAAAGGAGACGTAAACATCTTTCCCTTAAACAGTTTTTTAATAGGCTCACTGAAACGCAAATAACGAACCGTTTTGACCATTATTAGTAGTAATCCACGTTTATCGTCATTTTACCGCATATTTTTATATGTAATTGCTGATATTGATTAGAGAGAAATAAATTGCTTTAAATTATAAACAATATATTATTTGTTCCAATACATTTTCTGTAGATTTTTTTTCTGAATATTGTGTCGGTTTGATTTGCTTTTCAATACAAGGGAGGATACTACTCTATCCAACAACAGACTTGATGGTCATAATACACTAAATTGTTTCCCTATATAATTCAATGTAAAAGCGACAACTTTGAACGAAAGTAAATGCAACATTTTGCACATAGAGACCCCCATAACCATACCTTTTCTGAAAGGCCATTCTAAGCGGAATCGATTTATGCAATAAAAAAGATATGCCATGTACAATGCAAGAAAGAACTTGACACAAATCAAAATCGACTGTTTTTGCAACTTTTTTTTCGGCCGTCTCTTAGTGGAATGTAACCTTTTCTAGTGCAATGGTTTACTATAGTCTTCACGTGTATCATATTTCAGGGATTCAGTAGTGAACACCTATTCATTCCCTACCTTTATCTCCGCAAGATAAGACCCGAAAAATGGTAAAAAGTGTAAAACATGCCTTCCTGTCAACCATGATATTTTTTAGAGAGTACAGCCCTACATGAAGCGATCATTTAGTGTATTGTAACCTATAAGACAACGTTTACTGTTAACATCGCGAAAAATAAGCACTTCTCGATACTTATTAACCTATTTTCTATGTGCATGCCAATTTTCAGACCGATCTTTCACGAAGAAATGCTTGAAAATGCATTTTATTATAACGCCTGATAAGCCACGTGGCTTTCGCGTTCGGAGCTTTGATTTATAACGGGCGTTCAGGCGTAAAACGATTACCCTAAATAATTACAATCGGTCAAAATACTGGAAAAGTGTTACAAGCTATGTAGAAAAAGAAGTAAACAACTATAAAAACGTGTTCATGAGCTCTTTCAGCACAAATTGTTGCGATTTGAGATGCTCAATACGAGTTTTTGTACGTTTTTTTTCTTATTTTCCTCTGAAAACGTTTTTTCTTCTTAAAAACTCACGATGCTCCTTACATTCGTGAAACAAACGCATTTATTCCGTGAAATTTGCCAAAACGCGTCATATCCCACTAAAAAAATGATGATTTTCTGTCAATACAGCTCCTTTGTGACTAGGCCTGGTTTTGCGTATAAGACAACGTTTACTGTTAACATCGCGAAAAATAAGCACTTCTCGATACTTATAAACCTATTTTCTATGTGCATGCCAATTTCCAGACCGATCTTTCACGTAGAAATGCTTGAAAATGCATTTTATTATAACGCCTGATAAACCACGTGGCTTCGCGTTCGGAGCTTTGATTTATAACGGGCGTTCAGGCGTAAAACGATTACCCTAAATAATTACAATCGGTCAAAATACTGGAATATTGTTACAAGCTATGTAGAAAAAGAAGTAAACAACTATTAAAACGTGTTCATGAGCTCTTTCAGCACAAATTGTTGCGATTTGAGATGCTCAAGACGAGTTTTTGGACGTTTTTTTTTCTTATTTTCCTCTGAAAACGTATTTTCTTCTTAAAAACTCACGATGCTCCTTACATTCGTGAAACAAACGCATTTATTCCGTGAAATTTGCCAAAACGCGTCATATCCCACTAAAAAACCGATAATTTTCTGTCAATACAGCTCCTTTGTGACTAGGCCTGGTTTTGCGTTTAGGTCATAATACACTAAATAGTTTTCCTAAATAATTCAATGTAAAAGCGACAACTTTGAGCGAAAATAAATGCAACATTTTGCACATAGAGACCCCCATAACCATACCTTTTCTTAAAGGCCATTCTAAGCGGAATGGATTTATGCAATAAAAAAGATATGCAATATACAATGCAAGAAAGAACAAGACACAAATCAAAATCGACTGTTTTTGCAATTTTTTTTTTCGGCCGTTTATTAGTGGAATGTAACCTTTTCTAGTGCAATGGTTTACTATAGTCTTCACGTGTATCATATTTCAGGGATTCAGTAGTGAACACCTATTCATGCCCTACCATTATCTCCGCAAGATAAGACCCGAAAAATGGTAAAAAGTGTAAAACATGCCTTCCTGTCAACTATGATATTTTTTTAGAGAGTACAGCCCTACATGAAGCGATCATTTAGTGTATTGTAACCTATAAGACAACGTTTACTGTTAACATCGCGAAAAATAAGCACTTCTCGATACTTATAAACCTATTTTCTATGTGCATGCCAATTTTCACACCGATCTTTTACGTAGAAATGCTTGAAAATGCATTTTATTATAACGCCTGATAAGCCACGTGGCTTTCGCGTTCGGAGCTTTGATTTATAACGGGCGTTCAGGCGTAAAACGATTACCCTAAATAATTACAATCGGTCAAAATACTGGAATATTGTTACAAGCTATTTAGAAAAAGAAGTAAACAACTATTAAAACGTGTTCATGAGCTCTTTCAGCACAAATTGTTGCGATTTGAGATGCTCAAGACGAGATTTTGTACGTTTTTTTTTCTTATTTTCCTCTGAAAACGTATTTTCTTCTTAAAAACTCACGATGCTCCTTAAATTCGTGAAACAAACGCATTTATTCCGTGAAATTTGCCAAAACGCGTCATATCCCACTAAAAAAATGATGATTTTCTGTCAATACAGCTCCTTTGTGACTAGGCCTGGTTTTGCGTTTAGACAACGTTTACTGTTAACATCGCGAAAAATAAGCACTTCTCGATACTTATAAACCTATTTTCTATGTGCATGCCAATTTTCAGACCGATCTTACACGTAGAAATGCTTGAAAATGCATTTTATTATAACGCCTGATAAGCCACGTTGCTTTCGCGTTCGGAGCTTTGATTTATAACGGGCGTTCAGGCGTAAAACGATTACCCTAAATAATTACAATCGGTCAAAATACTGGAATATTGTTACAAGCTATGTAGAAAAAGAAGTAAACAACTATTAAAACGTGTTCATGAGCTCTTTCAGCACAAATTGTTGCGATTTGAAATGCTCAAGACGAGTTTTTGGACGTTTTTTTTTTCTTATTTTTCTCTGAAAACGTATTTTCTTCTTAAAAACTCACGATGCTCCTTAAATTCGTGAAACAAACGCATTTATTCCGTGAAATTTGCCAAAACGCGTCATATCCCACTAAAAAAATGATGATTTTCTGTCAATACAGCTCCTTTGTGACTAGGCCTGGTGTTGCGTATAAGACAACGTTTACTGTTAACATCGCGAAAAATAAGCACTTCTCGATACTTATAAACCTATTTTCTATGTGCATGCCAATTTTCAGACCGATCTTTCACGTAGAAATGCTTGAAAGTGCATTTTATTATAACGCCTGATAAGCCACGTGGCTTTTGCGTTCGGAGCTTTGATTTATAACGGGCGTTCAGGCGTTAAACGATTACCCTAAATAATTACAATCGGTCAAAATACTGGAATATTGTTACAAGCTATGTAGAAAAAGAAGTAAACAACTATTAAAACGTGTTCATGAGCTCTTTCAGCACAAATTGTTGCGATTTGAGATGCTCAAGGCGAGTTTTTGTACGTTTTTTTTTTCTTATTTTCCTCTGAAAACGTTTTTTCTTCTTAAAAACTCACGATGCTCCTTAAACTCGTGAAACAAACGCATTTATTCCGTGAAATTTGCCAAAACGCGTCATATCCCACTAAAAAAAAAATGATTTTCTGTCAATACAGCTCCTTTGTGACTAGGCCTGGTTTTGCGTATAAGACAACGTTTACTGTTAACATCGCGAAAAATAAGCACTTCTCGATATTTATAAACCTATTTTCTATGTGCATGCCAATTTTCAGACCGATCTTACACGTAGAAATGCTTGAAAATGCATTTTATTATAACGCCTGATAAACCACGTGGCTTTCGCGTTCGGAGCTTTGATTTATAACGGGCGTTCAGGCGTAAAACGATTACCCTAAATAATTACAATCGGTCAAAATTCTGGAATATTGTTACAAGCTATGTAGAAAAAGAAGTAAACAACTATTAAAACGTGTTCATGAGCTCTTTCAGCACAAATTGTTGCGATTTGAGATGCTCAAGACGAGTTTTTGTACGTTTTTTTTTCTAATTTTCCGCTGAAAACGTATTTTCTTCTTACAACTCACGATGCTCCTTAAATTCGTGAAACAAACGCATTTATTCCGTGAAATTTGCCAAAACGCGTCATATCCCACTAAAAAAATGATGATTTTCTGTCAATACAGCTCCTTTGTGACAAGGCCTGGTTTTGCGTTTAGGTCATAATACACTAAATAGTTTCCCTATATAATTCAATGTAAAAGCGACAACTTTGAGCGAAAATAAATGCAACATTTTGCACATAGAGACCCCCATAACCATACCTTTTCTTAAAGGCCATTCTAAGCGGAATCGATTTATGCAATAAAAAAGATATGTCATGTACAATGCAAGAAAGAACTTGACACAAATCAAAATCGACTGTTTTTGCAATTTTTTTTCGGCCGTTTCTTAGTGGAATGTAACCTTTTCTTGTGCAATGGTTTACTATAGTCTTCACGTGTATCATATTTCAGGGATTCAGTAGTGAACACCTATTTATGCCCTACCATTATCTCCGCAAGATAAGACCCGAAAAATTGTAAAAAGTGTAAAACATGCCTTCCTGTCAACTATGATATTTTTTTAGAGAGTACAGCCCTACATGAAGCGATCATTTAGTGTATTGTAACCTATAAGACAACGTTTACTGTTAACATCGCGAAAAATAAGCACTTCTCGATACTTATAAACCTATTTTCTATGTGCATGCCACTTTTCAGACCGATCTTTCACGTTGAAATGCTTGAAAATGCATTTTATTATAACGCCTGATAAGCCACGTGGCGTTCGCGTTCGGAGCTTTGATTTATAACGGGCGTTCAGGCGTAAAACGATTACCCTAAATAATTACAATCGGTCAAAATACTGGAATATTGTTACAAGCTATGTAGAAAAAGAAGTAAACAACTATTAAAACGTGTTCATGAGCTCTTTGAGCACATATTGTTGCGATTTGAGATGCTCAAGACGAGTTTTTGTACGTTTTTTTTCTTATTTTCCTCTGAAAACGTATTTTCTTCTTAAAAACTCACGATACTCCTTAAATTCGTGAAACAAACGCATTTATTCCGTGAAATTTGCCAAAACGCGTCATATCCCACTAAAAAAATGATGATTTTCTGTCAATACAGCTCCTTTGTGACTAGGCCTGGTGTTGCGTATAAGACAACGTTTACTGTTAACATCGCGAAAAATAAGCACTTCTCGATACTTATAAACCTATTTTCTATGTGCATGCCAATTTTCAGACCGATCTTTCACGTAGAAATGCTTGAAAGTGCATTTTATTATAACGCCTGATAAGCCACGTGGCTTTCGCGTTCGGAGCTTTGATTTATAACGGGCGTTCAGGCGTTAAACGATTACCCTAAATAATTACAATCGGTCAAAATACTGGAATATTGTTACAAGCTATGTAGAAAAAGAAGTAAACAACTATTAAAACGTGTTCATGAGCTCTTTCAGCACAAATTGTTGCGATTTGAGATGCTCAAGGCGAGTTTTTGTACGTTTTTTTTTCTTATTTTCCTCTGAAAACGTTTTTTCTTCTTAAAAACTCACGATGCTCCTTAAACTCGTGAAACAAACGCATTTATTCCGTGAAATTTGCCAAAACGCGTCATATCCCACTAAAAAAATGATGATTTTCTGTCAATACAGCTCCTTTGTGACTAGGCCTTGTTTTGCGTATAAGACAACGTTTACTGTTAACATCGCGAAAAATAAGCACTTCTCGATATTTATAAACCTATTTTCTATGTGCATGCCAATTTTCAGACCGATCTTACACGTAGAAATGCTTGAAAATGCATTTTATTATAACGCCTGATAAACCACGTGGCTTTCGCGTTCGGAGCTTTGATTTATAACGGGCGTTCAGGCGTAAAACGATTACCCTAAATAATTACAATCGGTCAAAATACTGGAATATTGTTACAAGCTATGTAGAAAAAGAAGTAAACAACTATTAAAACGTGTTCATGAGCTCTTTCAGCACAAAATGTTGCGATTTGAGATGCTCAAGACGAGTTTTTGTACGTTTTTTTTTCTAATTTTCCTCTGAAAACGTATTTTCTTCTTACAACTAACGATGCTCCTTAAATTCGTGAAACAAACGCATTTATTCCGTGAAATTTGCCAAAACGCGTCATATCCCACTAAAAAAATGATGATTTTCTGTCAATACAGCTCCTTTGTGACAAGGCCTGGTTTTGCGTTTAGGTCATAATACACTAAATAGTTTCCCTATATAATTCAATGTAAAAGCGACAACTTTGAGCGAAAATAAATGCAACATTTTGCACATAGAGACCCCCATAACCATACCTTTTCTTAAAGGCCGTTCTAAGCGGAATCGATTTATGCAATAAAAAAGATATGTCATGTACAATGCAAGAAAGAACTTGACACAAATCAAAATCGACTGTTTTTGCATTTTTTTTCGGCCGTTTCTTAGTGGAATGTAACCTTTTCTTGTGCAATGGTTTACTATAGTCTTCACGTGTATCATATTTCAGGGATTCAGTAGTGAACACCTATTTATGCCCTACCATTATCTCCGAAAGATAAGACCCAAAAAATTGTAAAAAGTGTAAAACATGCCTTCCTGTCAACTATGATATTTTTTTAGAGAGTACAGCCCTACATGAAGCGATCATTTAGTGTATTGTAACCTATAAGACAACGTTTACTGTTAACATCGCGAAAAATAAGCACTTCTCGATACTTATAAACCTATTTTCTATGTGCATGCCACTTTTCAGACCGATCTTTCACGTAGAAATGCTTGAAAATGCATTTTATTATAACGCCTGATAAGCCACGTGGCGTTCGCGTTCGGAGCTTTGATTTATAACGGGCGTTCAGGCGTAAAACGATTACCCTAAATAATTACAATCGGTCAAAATACTGGAATATTGTTACAAGCTATGTAGAAAAAGAAGTAAACAACTATTAAAACGTGTTCATGAGCTCTTTCAGCACATATTGTTGCGATTTGAGATGCTCAAGACGAGTTTTTGTACGTTTTTTTTTTCTTATTTTCCTCTGAAAACGTATTTTCTTCTTAAAAACTCACGATACTCCTTAAATTCGTGAAACAAACGCATTTATTCCGTGAAATTTGCCAAAACGCGTCATATCCCACTAAAAAAATGATGATTTTCTGTCAATACAGCTCCTTTGTGACTAGGCCTGGTTTTGCGTTTAGGTCATAATACACTAAATAGTTTCCCTATATAATTCAATGTAAAAGCGACAACTTTGAGCGAAAATAAATGCAACATTTTGCACATAGAGACCCCCTTAACCATACCTTTTCTTAAAGGCCATTCTAAGCGGAATCGATTTATGCAATAAAAAAGATATGTCATGTACAATGCAAGAAAGAACTTGACACAAATCAAAATCGACTGTTTTTGCAACTTTTTTTTCAGCTGTTTCTTAGTGGAATGTAACCTTTTCTAGTGCAATGGTTTACTATAGTCTTCACGTGTATCATATTTCAGGGATTCAGTAGTAAACACCTATTCATGCCCTACCATTATCTCCGCAAGATAAGACCCGAAAAATGGTAAAAAGTGTAAAACATGTCTTCCTGTCAACTATGATATTTTTTTAGAGAGTACAGCCCTACAGGAAGCGATCATTTAGTGTATTGTCACCTATAAGACAATGTTTACTGTTAACATCGCGAAAAATAAGCACTTCTCGATACTTATAAACCTATTTTCTATGTGCATGCCAATTTTCAGACCGATCTTACACGTAGAAATGCTTGAAAATGCATTTTATTATAACGCCTGATAAGCCACGTGGCTTTCGCGTTCGGATCTTTGATTTATAACGGGCGTTCAGGCGTAAAACGATTACCCTAAATAATTACAATCGGTCAAAATACTGGAATATTGTTACAAGCTATGTAGAAAAAGAAGTAAACAACTATTAAAACGTGTTCATGAGCTCTTTCAGCACAAATTGTTGCGATTTGAGATGCTCAAGACGAGTTTTTGTACGTTTTTTTTTCTTATTTTCCTCTGAAAACGTATTTTCTTCTTAAAAACTCACGATGCTCCTTAAATTAGTGAAACAAACGCATTTATTTCGTTAAATTTGCCAAAACGCGTCATATCCCACTAAAAAAATGATGATTTTCTGTCAATACAGCTCCTTTGTGACTAGGCCTGGTGTTGCGTTTAGGTCATAATACACTAAATATTTTCCCTATATAATTCAATGTAAAAGCGACAACTTTGAGCGAAAATAAATGCAACTTTTTGCACATAGAGACCCCCATAACCATACCTTTTCTTAAAGGCCATTCTAAGCGGAATCGATTTATGCAATAAAAAAGATATGTCATGTACAATGCAAGAAAGAACTTGACACAAATCAAAATCGACTGTTTTTGCAACTTTTTTTTCGGCCGTTTCTTAGTGGAATGTAACCTTTTCTAGTGCAATGGTTTACTATAGTCTTCACGTGTATCATATTTCAGGGATTCAGTAGTGAACACCTATTCATGCCCTACCATTATCTCCGCAAGATAAGACCCGAAAAATGGTAAAAAGTGTAAAACATGCCTTCCTGTCAACTATGATATTTTTTTAAGAGAGTACAGCCCTACATGAAGCGATCATTTAGTGTATTGTAACCTATAAGACAACGTTTACTGTTAACATCGCGAAAAATAAGCACTTCTCGATACTTATAAACCTATTTTCTATGTGCATGCCACTTTTCAGACCGATCTTTCACGTAGAAATGCTTGAAAATGCATTTTATAATAACGCCTGATAAGCCACGTGGCTTTCGCGTTCGGAGCTTTGATTTATAACGGGCGTTCAGGTGTAAAACGATTACCCTTAATAATTACAATCGGTCAAAATACTGGAATATTGTTACAAGCTATGTAGAAAAAGAAGTAAACAACTATTAAAACGTGTTCATGAGCTCTTTCAGCACAAATTGTTGCGATTTGAGATGCTCAAGGCGAGTTTTTGTACGTTTTTTTTTTCTTATTTTCCTCTGAAAACGTATTTTCTTCTTAAAAACTCACGATGCTCCTTAAATTCGTTAAACAAACGCATTTATTCCGTGAAATTTGCCAAAACGCATCATATCCCACTAAAAAAATGATGATTTTCTGTCAATACAGCTCCTTTGTGACTAGGCCTGGTTTTGCGTATAAGACAACGTTTACTGTTAACATCGCGAAAAATAAGCACTTCTCGATATTTATAAACCTATTTTCTATGTGCATGCCAATTTTCAGACGGATCTTTCACGTAGAAATGCTTGAAAATGCATTTTATTATAACGCCTGATAAACCACGTGGCTTTCGCGTTCGGAGCTTTGATTTATAACGGGCGTTCAGGCGTAAAACGATTACCCTAAATAATTACAATCGGTCAAAATACTGGAATATTGTTACAAGCTATGTAGAAAAAGAAGTAAACAACTATTAAAACGTGTTCATGAGCTCTTTCAGCACAAATTGTTGCGATTTGAGATGCTCAAGACGAGTTTTTGTACGTTTTTTTTTCTTATTTTCCTCTGAAAACGTATTTTCTTCTTACAACTCACGATGCTCCTTAAATTCGTGAAACAAACGCATTTATTCCGTGAAATTTGCCAAAACGCGTCATATCCCACTAAAAAAATGATGATTTTCTGTCAATACAGCTCCTTTGTGACAAGGCCTGGTTTTGCGTTTAGGTCATAATACACTAAATAGTTTCCCAATATAATTCAATGTAAAAGCGACAACTTTGAGCGAAAATAAATGCAACATTTTGCACATAGAGACCCCCATAACCATACCTTTTCTCAAAGGCCATTCTAAGCGGAATCGATTTATGCAATAAAAAAGATATGTCATGTACAATGCAAGAAAGAACTTGACACAAATCAAAATCGACTGTTTTTGCAATTTTTTTTTCGGCCGTTTCTTAGTGGAATGTAACCATCTAGTGCAATGGTTTACTATAGTCTTCACGTGTATCATATTTCAGGGATTCAGTAGTGAACACCTATTCATGCCCTACCATTATCTCCGCAAGATAAGACCCGAAAAATTGTAAAAAGTGTAAAACATGCCTTCCTGTCAACTATGATATTTTTTTAGAGAGTACAGCCCTACATGAAGCGATCATTTAGTGTATTTTAACCTATAAGACAACGTTTACTGTTAACATCGTGAAAAATAAGCACTTCTCGATACTTATAAACCTATTTTCTATGTGCATGCCACTTTTCAGACCGATCTTTCACGTAGAAATGCTTGAAAATGCATTTTATTATAACGCCTGATAAGCCACGTGGCTTTCGCGTTCGGAGCTTTGATTTATAACGGGCGTTCAGGCGTAAAACGATTACCCTAAATAATTACAATCGGTTAAAATACTGGAATATTGTTACAAGCTATGTAGAAAAAGAAGTAAACAACTATTAAAACGTGTTCATGAGCTCTTTCAGCACAAATTGTTGCGATTTGAGATGCTCAAGACGAGTTTTTGTAGGTTTTTTTTTTCTAATTTTCCTCTGAAAACGTATTTTCTTCTTAAAAACTCACGATGCTCCTTAAATTCGTGAAACAAACGCATTTATTCCGTGAAATTTACCAAAACGCGTCATATCCCACTAAAAAAATGATGATTTTCTGTCAATACAGCTCCTTTGTGACTAGGCCTGGTTTTGCGTTTAATAAGACAACGTTTACTGTTAACATCGCGAAAAATAAGCACTTCTCGATACTTATAAACCTATTTTCTATGTGCATGCCAATTTTCAAACCGATCTTTCACGTAGAAATGCTTAAAAAGGCATTTTATTATAACGCCTGATAAGCCACGTGGCTTTCGCCTTCGGAGCTTTGATTTATAACGGGCGTTCAGGCGTAAAACGATTACCCTAAATAATTACAATCGGTCAAAATACTGGAATATTGTTACAAGCTATGTAGAAAAAGAAGTAAACAACTATTAAAACGTGTTCATGAGCTCTTTCAGCACAAATTGTTGCGATTTGAGATGCTCAAGACGAGATTTTGTAGGTTTTTTTTTCTTATTTTCCGCTGAAAACGTATTTTCTTCTTAAAAACTCACGATGCTCCTTAAATTCGTGAAACAAACGCATTTATTCCGTGAAATTTGCCAAAACGCGTCATATCCCACTAAAAAAATGATGATTTTCTGTCAATACAGCTCCTTTGTGACTAGGCCTGGTTTTGCGTTTAGACAACGTTTACTGTTAACATCGCGAAAAATAAGCACTTCTCGATACTTATAAACCTATTTTCTATGTGCATGCCAATTTTCAGACCGATCTTTCACGTAGAGATGCTTGAAAATGCATTTTATTATAACGCCTGATAAGCCACGTGGCTTTCGCGTTCGGAACTTTGATTTATAACGGGCGTTCAGGCGTAAAACGATTACCCTAAATAATTACAATCGGTAAAAATACTGGAATATTGTTACAAACTATGTAGAAAAAGAAGTAAACAACTATTAAAACGTGTTCATGAGCTCTTTCAGCACAAATTGTTGCGATTTGAGATGCTCAAGACGAGATTTTGTACGTTTTTTTTTCTTATTTTCCTCTGAAAACGTATTTTCTTTTTAAAAACTCACGATGCTCCTTAAATTCGTGAAACAAACGCATTTATTCCGTGAAATTTGCCAAAACGCGTCATATCCCACTAAAAAAATGATGATTTTCTGTCAATACAGCTCCTTTGTGACTAGGCCTGGTTTTGCGTTTAGGTCATAATACACTCAATAGTTTCCCTATATAATTCAATATAAAAGCGACAACTTTGAGCGAAAATAAATGCAACATTTTGAACATAGAGACCCCCATAACCATACCTTTTCTTAAAGGCCATTCTAAGCGGAATCGATTTATGCAATAAAAAAGATATGTCATGTACAATGCAAGAAAGAACTTGACACAAATCAAAATCGACTGTTTTTGAAACTTTTTTTTCGGCCGTTTCTTAGTGGAATGTAACCTTTTCTAGTGCAATGGTTTACTATAGTCTTCACGTGTATCATATTTCAGGGATTCACTTGTGAACACCTATTCATGCCCTACCATTATCTCCGCAAGATAAGACCCGAAAAATGGTAAAAAGTGTAAAACATGCCTTCCTGTCAACTATGATATTTTTTTAGAGAGTACAGCTCTACATGAAGCAATCATTTAGTGTATTGTAACCTATAAGACAACGTTTACTGTTAACATCGCAAAAAATAAGCACTTCTCGATACTTATAAACCTATTTTCTATATGCATGCCAATTTTCAGACCGATCTTTCACGTAGAAATGCTTGAAAATGCATTTTATTATAACGCCTGATAAGCCACGTGGCTTTCGCGTTCGGAGCTTTGATTTATAACGGGCGTTCAGGCGTAAAACGATTACCCTAAATAATTACAATTGGTCAAAATACTGGAATATTGTTACAAGCTATGTAGAAAAAGAAGTAAACAACTATTAAAACGTGTTCATGAGCTCTTTCAGCACAAATTGTTGCGATTTGAGATGCTCAAGACGAGTTTTTGTACGTTTTT
This sequence comes from Dreissena polymorpha, assembly GCF_020536995.1. Classification (NCBI taxonomy): domain Eukaryota; kingdom Metazoa; phylum Mollusca; class Bivalvia; order Myida; family Dreissenidae; genus Dreissena; species Dreissena polymorpha. The sequence continues at coordinate 39,482,874 of NC_068362.1, read as the reverse complement.
TTTTCTTATTTTCCTCTGAAAACGTATTTTCTTCTTAAAAACTCACGATGCTCCTTAAATTCGTGAAACAAACGCATCTATTCCGTGAAATTTGCCAAAAGGCGTCATATCCCACTAAAAAAATGATGATTTTCTGTCAATACAGCTCCTTTGTGACTAGGCCTGGTTTTGCGTTTAGGTCATAATACACTAAATAGTTTCCCTATATAATTCAATGTAAAAGCGACAACTTTGAGCGAAAATAAATGCAACATTTTGCACATAGAGACCCCCATAACCATACCTTTTCTTAAAGGCCATTCTAAGCGGAATCGATTTATGCAATAAAAAAGATATGTCATGTACAATGCAAGAAAGAACTTGACACAAATCAAAATCGACTGTTTTTGCATTATTTTTTTTCGGCCGTTATTTAGTGGAATGTAACCTTTTCTAGTGCAATGGTTTACTATAGTCTTCACGTGTATCATATTTCAGGGATTCAGTAGTGAACACCTATTCATGCCCTACCATTATCTCCGCAAGATAAGACCCGAAAAATTGTAAGAAGTGTAAAACATGCCTTCCTGTCAATAATGATATTTTTTTAGAGAGTACAGCCCTACATGAAGCGATCATTTAATGTATTGTAACCTATTAGACAACGTTTACTGTTAACATCGCGAAAAATAAGCACTTCTCGATACTTATAAACCTATTTTCTATATGCATGCCAATTTTCAGACGGATCTTTCACGTAGAAATGCTTGAAAATGCATTTTATTATAACGCCTGATAAGCCACGTGGCTTTCGCGTTCGGAGCTTTGATTTATAACGGGCGTTCAGGCGTAAAACGATTACCCTAAATAATTACAATCGGTCAAAATACTGGAATATTGTTACAAGCTATGTAGAAAAAGAAGTAAACAACTATTAAAACGTGTTCATGAGCTCTTTCAGCACAAATTGTTGCGATTTGAGATGCTCAAGACGAGTTTTTGTACGTTTTTTTCTTATTTTCCTCTGAAAACGTATTTTCTTCTTAAAAACTCACGATGCTCCTTAAATTCGTGAAACAAACGCATTTATTCCGTGAAATTTGCCAAAACGCGTCATATCCCACTAAAAAAATGATGATTTTCTGTCAATACAGCTCCTTTGTGACTAGGCCTGGTTTTGCGTATAAGACAACGTTTACTGTTAACATCGCGAAAAATAAGCACTTCTCGATACTTATAAACCTATTTTCTATGTGCATGCCAATTTTCAGACCGATCTTTCACGTAGAAATGCTTGAAAATGCATTTTATTATAACGCCTGATAAGCCACGTGGCTTTCGCGTTCGGAGCTTTGATTTATAACGGGCGTTCAGGCGTAAAACGATTACCCTAAATAATTACAATCGGTCAAAATACTGGAATATTGTTACAAGCTATGTAGAAAAAAAAGTAAACAACTATTAAAACGTGTTCATGAGCTCTTTCAGCACAAATTGTTGCGATTTGAGATGCTCAAGACGAGTTTGTGTACGTTTTTTTTTCTTATTTTCCTCTGAAAACGTATTTTCTTCTTAAAAACCCACGATGCTCCTTAAATTCGTGAAACAAACGCATTTATTCCGTGAAATTTGCCAAAACGCGTCTTATCCCACTAAAAAATGATGATTTTCTGTCAATACAGCTCCTTTGTGACTAGGCCTGGTTTTGCGTTTAGGTCATAATTCACTAAATAGTTTCCCTATATAATTCAATGTAAAAGCGACAACTTTGAGCGAAAATAAATGCAACATTTTGCACATAGAGACCCCCATAACCATTCCTTTTCTTAAAGGCCATTCTAAGCGGAATCGATTTATGCAATAAAAAAGATATGTCATGTACAATGCAAGAAAGAACTCGACACAAATCAAAATCGACTGTTTTTGCAACTTTTTTTTTCGGCCGTTTCTTAGTGGAATGTAACTTTTTCTAGTGCAATGGTTTACCATAGTCTTCGCGTGTATCATATTTCAGGGATTCAGTAGTGACCACCTATTCATGCCCTACCATTATCTCCGCAAGATAAGACCCGAAAAATGGTAAAAAGTGTAAAACATGCCTTCCTGTCAACTATGATATTTTTTTAAGAGAGTACAGCCCTACATGAAGCGATCATTTAGTGTATTGTAACCTTGATATTTGACTCCATGCAGAAGTTACCTCCCCAACTCTTTACAGATTACATTCACAAGTTAACTCCAGTTTGCTCGCGCGTAGCCGTTGGATTCATAAGTGTGCTGTTTGTTCAGACTGTGTTCGGTTGTTTACTTAATATTGTATAAATTGTATGTTTATGTTTTGGTATTTCGTTTGTATTATGATGTTGTCGGTGTTTGTTCAATTTTTGTTCTGCCTGATGATTGTTTTGTTGTGTGTTTCAGACTGTTCTCTATTTATTATAAGACTGTTGTGTGTTTATGTTAAGATTGTTTTGCTTTTTTCAAGACTATCGTCTATAACATATATAGACTGTTGTTTATTTATGCCCAGACTGTTGTCTATTGAATGTTCAGAATGTCGTCTATTTACGTTAAAACTGGTGTTTATTTATATTCATACCGTTTTATATTTTTGTTCTTACATTAAAATTGATGTTTAAAGCCAATATCAAAATTTAAATTAACTAAGATCATTCATGTTTTGTATTCCATTAAAGAATATCGGACATTGAAGTATGGAATAGATTGTAAAACTATGTATCTTGAAACACCCTGCTTTAAATATAAGAAAGCTGGGAAAAGCCGTGATTTTGCATCGAGAGTTTAAAAAATGTTGGGTATAACCTTCCCTAAACAACCTCAGCGGCGGCCCCTTTCAATATGCTTAATCAATATTTTTATAGGACACCATTTAACGTGTGCAGTAATTTTGATATAAATCATTTAATAAATAGTCCTATAGACTAATAAACATCAGCATTTTATTATTAAATGATTATATTCATAATGATTGGCATTTACAAAACATATATAGCACATTTTGCTAACCGTTAACGTTATTTTTTCCCCACATAAAATCAAGAATTCACATGTTTCGAACCAAAATCCAAAATCCATGAAATACAATTTTCTATTTAAAGAAGATTAATAACAAACGTTATATTAAAAATATTTCATAATGTCCAACATATTTGGGTGGCCGAACATATTAAAATTGATGAAACTATTGGAAAGATTTGAAAGATACATGTACATTAAAATTTGATTGTTATATTTTCATAAACAATAAAGATAGTAACACGTATTTAGGCCGAGCTACGCCTCTGCTAAAAACTAAAACCATACCGAATCGATCTTTAATGTATAGCTGTGCACTATGGTTACAATGTAAATTCATGACGTTTGAATTAGGTCAATGGAAATGCCCGTAACAATCTATAACACAATACTTTCGATTTCGCTTTAGTACACATAGATTGTCAAGTTACACTGAAGGCAATGAAAGGTCATCGTTTTAATTATAATAAATATATTAATATTATTATTATTATTATTATTATTATTATTTAATATTCTTAAAATACGTGAAAACAAATACAATCAGGCAGTATAACGTAGACGACATGTTGTAAAGTGGTAAATTTGTTTATTATGAAATGCATTGTGTTATCCTTTCCGCTACAGTACAGTTAATCTCACCATTTTTAACGCTTGTATATGTAAACTGAGTATATTGTTTCCTTGATGCATATTAGTAATCATTAAATCGTGTGGAAAATATTTTCGTGAAAATTAAGTTCAACAATAGTATCGATGACAACATCAACAGCTGTGTTGGCTTATTTTTAAAAAGTAACTGTGAATTTAATTTCAACCGGGTCGAATTGATTAGTTGTGAAAGTGAATAAAGTCTTTTAAAAATATCATCAAGCGAACATAAGAGCTGAGCTATCTTATTATTTTGAGTATTTTGAGTTTGCAGTAGACATTAATATGAAAGTATACGCGTCTACATTCTGCATGTAGCTTATGTAAAGCAAATATTTGTGCAGCTTGATAATTAGAAATAAAAACATGAGCTTAACATTATTTCTTCTCATTTCAATGGCAGCGGTGATTATTTTCAAATTTGTGAACAAACAATGTAAAAAGTTCATTCCTGATATGTACAGGCTGGAAAAATGGAAAACGATCCAGATACGATCAACTGGGCGGTCGGTTGTCTGACGCGAAGGCCGGGATTACCTCGGGAAACAAGAACAAAAACAAGGTTTGTATTTTGCGATGGATAAATACACACATGGTTTTCTTTCTAGCAAGACAGACGGCTATTATTCATTCTTTAAAGGAAGTAAATTATCGTGTATTTTTTCTGCAACATACTATGAAGGAAGCCGGTTTATGTTGACCAGTAGGTTGACCAGTATACCGGTGCTTTATATGTAAAGTAAATACATTTATTTCTAATTATGTATCCCATTGAAACTTTACTTGCTAAACACAATTAAAATTGCTCACCAACAAATGTCCTTGTTTGGTTAACGTGTTCTTTTTTTAACTTTTCGCATGGAACATGATTTCCATTTATTTAGACAATAATAATAATTTGGAACTGTTCTGTTTTATGACGCCACTGAAACGAACAGGCTGTATTGGCGGACATTACATTACATAATATAACTTGATTTGACTGGTTAGCGTAGGTAACAAAACATCATCACTTGTATAGTATACTGATATGTTTATTCATACTTCATTACTTTTACATATATAAATATGTTTCTTCGAGGTACGTGTTCCCAGTTCGAAACTCAATCTTCGTGCTTGGAGAGTTTGTATTAATGTGGATCCACCGAGGCTGTCAAACAACAGACGGGGTCAACATCTTGTGACAAACTTGCTTGTAAAACGCGATGGTTCTGATTTCCATTAAGAAATGAATTATAGACCTCATTTATAAAGCGTTTAAAATGCACCAATTAGAGCGAGAAGAAGGTTTGCATTTGATATTTATAACAAAGGTGTGCCCCTATACTTAGACTTGAGTCGTCGTATTTATTTTTAGGAAGACGTCTTCGTGCCTTTATCAGTTTTTGTTTTCAAAAAGTAAAAGGTCACGACAGATGATGATTTTGAAGACACGGACGGGCATACAGACACACATATAAGTTGTGAATTAAATCATATAGGCTTTCTTGAGTGTAATTTTTGCGATTAAGACAACTTCTATAAAAACATATTAATGTTGTGTTCTAAATGACGCGAAATATGTTGAAAGGGCTTTTTAGTGGAAACAATTTTACGGCGTTGAGTACAAATTATTTGCACTTTTGAAGTTTGTCATGAAATGCCTTATATTGATAGATTAAACGAAATACATTAAATATTTTACTAAAACCAAACAGCAAACACATTTAACCTGAAGAACGCTTTTCAATGGAATGGGTACCTTCAGCATGATTCGAACAGTTCTCGTCCAACTTCCGAGTCCTTTCACTTGGCTATCCCGACCGTCTAACTGCTACATGATTATTTAGTTTGTATAAGTGATCCTAATGAAGCCAAACATAAATCAAAGCGCTGTAGACGCTGAAGGCTTGGGGCTGGATTTAGAGTGACGTAAAATGCATTTAGGATGTTTTGTCCGAATTTCTCCCTTTGTCCGAATTTATACGGATTGACCCTAGAGGTTGAGTGCAGAAGCTCAGAGACTAAAGAAAAGACAATATTTGTGTTTATACTACAGTGTACATAGACGGTGGAGGACAACACAATACTGGTTGTGGGAACGATAACATTTTGTTCAGCTCTACAGATGTGGTAGAGGTTTGTCTACATAGGCGGTGAAGATATACAACAACAACAACATGGCCGCAAAAAACTGCTATTGTTGGCGTCAAATAAATCACATTCAATAGCCTGAAATAGCTTTCTATCACATACTTAACAGATTAGGAAAACACTCATACTTCCTTTGTAAGGTGTATACCATCAAAAATCCACTTAAGCCCAAGCCTCACTATTGCCGGTAGAGCCCCGGTCCATCCCGGTTTACTAACGCCGGTCGACCGGCGATGACCGGGATGATTCGTAGAAATGTTTTAAGGCAGTCACACTTTTTCCCGGTGCTGCCCCGGTTGAAGCCGGTCAACATCCCGGCAGCGTCCCGGTAAACCCGGTCTGGCTAAGGTTATTTCCGGTGAAGCCCCGGCAGAGCCCCGGTTGTCGCTGGTAGTGCCCCGTTTGAGCCCCGGTGAAAGCCGGTAGCGTCCCAGCATAGCCCCAGTTGTCGCCGGTAGTGCCCCGGTTGAGCCCCGGTGAAAGCCGGCAGCGTCCCGGCAGAACCCCGTTATACAGTTACACCGCCGGCACTCACCGGGACTATACCGGCACAAGACCCCGGCAGAGCTACGGCAACGCCTCGGGTTTACCCCGGTCGTCGCCGGTAAAGCCCCGACGGAGCCCCGGTGAATGCCGGTGGCGTCCCGGCAGAGCGCCGGTTAACTCATGTACCGTAGCTATACCGGGACTCTAACGGCATATACCGGGGCTCCATCGGGGCGTTGCCGTAGATATGCCGGGGTCGGTATGGGCCCCGGTGGAGCTTCTGTGCCGTCCCGGATGTTCCCGGTGCCGTCACGGTTGTTCCCGGTGCCGCGCCGGTCGTTGCCGGTTCTTCCCGGAGGTATTAAGCATTTTAATACTTTCCCGGTGAAGCCTCGGTTTTCCCCGGTTCATCTTGGTCGTCCCCGGTGGAGCCCAGGTTAATCCCGGTAAAGCCTCGGTTCATCCCGGTAGAACCCGTATCACGCATCGGGGCTCCGCCGGCATCATAGTGAGACTGGGCCTTTACCCTGATAAAAACGGAGTACATATTGTGAACGTTGTCTCAAGCAGAACTTTTCGCGCTCGATTTGCGCGATCGAACTGCGCAGTGAAATATCATATCCGGTAACTTCGTATATTTCCGAGAATGATCATGAATATCTGTTGTTCGTTTTTTTCATGTTCTTTTTTCTTGAATGTCTCGTTAACGCAAAATAAAAAATAACAATATCTTGAAATATATTTATAAATACCAAATATAATGTCTTCAAAAAATGCATCAGATTTTTTTTTCTTACTGTTACCGTAGACACTCGTATCTTTTCGGCCTAGACCGAGGAACTTATTCTTGCATGAATATGCAAACAATAAAAAATATGTCGTAGCAAATGCTTAGCAATTTTGCTTCAATAATATGTTTTTACAACTTTTATGACACGGTCATGTTATACAGTGATGTGTTGTATTTACAAGGCCGTTTATTGAGATCTGCGAAGGACTTCTTTTATTGTGCATGAATTAAAGGTACATCGGAGTTTTGGGAATTTGGGTTTTGGCAGCCAGCCAATTCTGAATGGCTCAGAAATTTGTATCATTACCATGGCCTTGGGGCTACGTCCCAGGCCAAAAACACAGACGAAACAAACAAAATTGTTCTATCGTTTTGTATTTGTAAAGTTTTATAATTTTAATGATTTGAAATGATGCTTAGCCGTTAACATGTATTTTACGTATATGTCTATCATGTAGTATTATTTTGCTCTATGTAATCTGTTCTTGCTTCTTTTTTATATGTTACAGAAAGTTGAAACATAGCCAATTCATCAAAGCGTTCAAAAGGACATTCATAAGTTTGCATTTCGTTGTATTCATTTCAATCTCTGCGGCATTAGTAAAATATAACGTTTCACGACCATGATGAAGTTGTTTAAAAATATTTTTAAAAAACAACGTAAATGACAATATATCACTGCGTGTATAATTGTTTAAATAATAACAACTGAATTATGTTTACATATTTTTATAATGTTGATGATGATTTCATAATAATAACCTACCAGAATGCTGATGGTATAGTTTTACACCCAGATTCCAGACCATTGTCTAGCATTCTCTATCCGGTTATCGGATCTGCTCGATGAGATTGGAGCCGGAAAATGCACTGTAATGGAGCGGAGAGACACATATTTGCGAAGAGAGCGTATGATGACGATAGCAGGGCAACTCATGGGAACCCATCCGGAACATTTTCATTTTGGGAGCCAATCTGAAGGCACCACCAATGCCGGTCTCAATTCTGATATTAATTTGCTATTTAGTTTCAAACGTGTGAACATCATGACAGACTGGAGAGACTGGGAGGCTGGGATGACTAACCTTTTGATGCTTCGTGACATCATCACTCCACCTCAACAGTACTTGCTATAGGTCATAAGCAAGTACACACCGGAACCGGTGACCAGTATTTACGATGAGAGGTGTGTAAGGAAAGATTCCGGACAAATACTGTTTAGCTCAGAAAGAGTGAAACAGGATGTAGAGCATAATGTATCACATCTAGAGAGGTAACCGAACAATGGACCTTCTGTGAGTTATGTTCCCAACTGGGATATTGTATTGGCATTTCATGTCTGCAAACCTATTCCTGAAGTACATCACTGGATAGACATATGTAGAGGTAGACATTGGCCGCCTGCCAAATTACTGGAGGCTGCACGAGGATCTCCGACTTTCTTGGTACCTGCAGGACATCCAGACAGTGATTACAAGCGCTAAGAATGGCGCCTGTCTCCGAACCTTATTGAACGAATGTTGATCTTTAGTTTCAATATGACACAAATTAAATGTTACATTAGTCTAAAAATAATGTAAAAAGCCTTACTTAATAAAATAGTTGGGGATTTTTATCACAAGTTTTCATTGTAAAACTTTAATGTTCTACACAATAGAGCGAACAAACGCTTCTCTGTGGAAGGAACATAATCTCATCTTTCTACTTTTACTATGTTTACAAGTATTAAGAAAATGGCTGCGATTGGGATGCTTACATCATTATATCATAAAAAGGGGTGAACTTGTTTGATGGGAAACATTCTATTGTGCAACAGAGACGTCTTTTACAGTACGTGAATTACTTGATAAAGAATGACTTGCAAGATTTATTTCATATAGCTATAGATAACTAAGGATGTCGGTTACAATCGTGTGGTATACGGAGGATCGAACAAGGTGGGGAGGGAGAACCGAGACCTGTATGGTTACGTTACCGTATCAGTTTATTTCTGAAGTTCGAGTACTTGCAAATATTTATCTTGGAATTAATAAGGATAATATATCGGATACAGAGATCGAATACAAATTTCCAGCAAGGCATTTAATATCAATTACGAGCTGTTGTTGAAAACTCCAAATTGACAATCGTTGCTTTCGAATATATAAATCACCTGTTTGCGTTACACAATTCAGTGCAATCATCAACGTGTCCACGACTACCAAACCCTGCTTTCATCGAAATTATACGCCGCTGCCAACATTCTTTAAAAACGGATGTCGCTTCTAGCCGCTTAAAGTTGGCTTCTGTGCTATACTGCTTTTGACATCTTCACGCGCCAGTTAGAGTTCTGGAGGACGTGGAGAAGAGGTATCCCATTAAGGTAAAGACTGTGTGTGGATTGAGATATTCTAAATGAGAAAGAGATCTCCAGGTTTTTGCTAACATGATGTCAGACAACTGTGACAACGTACGCAGTGAACCACCATTCTCATTCTGTGTCAGGTTTATTAGACAAGAAGCTCAATGCGCCCCATACATATTGTGGTTTAAAATGATTCGCGGTGTGACTGAGGAGGAAGTAGCAGCGAGACAGCACCAAGATAAACGATGGATGGACAACGCTTAGGTGGATGCTCGTCCTTTCCTTTACTATCTACAGTATCTCACGTATGGAGGACTCGGTGAACGCAGAAAACAGCTTCTTGCATTTGAAAAACTCGGTTCGTATATATCTAATCCAAGAAATAAAACCAACATTCACCACTTAGAGACAGCGCTCAATTTGCTTGGTCACTGCTATGAAATGGAAGGCGACTTTCAAATGGCATTATTTATCTACTGTGGATCGTTGCGTGGTAAGAATACGAACAATGCTGCTAACTGGCACGTACAACGTGTGCAGCGCCTAATGAATAATTTATAATTAGTATTTAAACTTTGAAATGTGCAAAATGGTACTTAGACTTATCAGACGGGGTAATGACGTGATAGTCAAGATGGCGACGTCCATGCCGAGACAGTTATTTTCGCCGTTTTATACCCTTTATTACTTTTGTTTATTTTTTAAATGACGCTCACTTTCCAGCCATATCAGTAAAAAGGTGATTAGCGTTTATTTCGTATTTAAATTCGCTTTATATCTCGACTTTACTCCCCGCAAATTGTCTTAGTGGAGCCCTAATTAGGTCATTCCGCTAAGACATTTCGCAACGAGTAAAATCGAGATAAAGAGCGAATATTACTATGTAATAAAAGCCAGTAACTTTCTTCCTATATGGCTTGAAAGCTAGCGGGTTAATAAAAATAATATAAGAAATAAAGGGTATAAAACGACGAAAAATACCTGCCTCGGCATGGACGTCGCCATCTTGTTTGTCACGTGATTACCCCCTCTGCTTATGTGTTAAGAAACATTTTGTTATATCGGTTGGTTATTTTAGTTAAATATTTTATTGTACGTAAAACGTGTGTAGCACATTTATGAAGCTAATATGAAGTTTATGATGAGTGTGAATAAATTGAAGTAAAGTATTAAAATTATAAACGTTATACTGTTTTGTTTGCATTACAGTAGGAATATATCATTGTTTGATGTTGATAAAGACAATTCTAAGTTAGTGAATATGAAGTTTATTTAGAAAGAAAACCTGAACCACATCCTTCGTGTTTTTGTTTCGAGCAATTATTCTAATCTGAATGTAACAAGTACCTGATACTCTAGTCACTCCGTCATTTTCTCAACATTGTGTTTCTTTGAAAGAAAATATTTGAGTTTGTAAAAAAAACACGCACAACATTCAACATAAAGAATGAATTCAGTAATGCATTTAAACACATAAACATCATTGTTACGCGAGTGACAGCTATATCTCGACACATGATACTCATGGTGACTGCATGTGTCCCTTCACAGCGAATTTGTGACTGATAACGAGTTGTACGACCGAACGTACTGCATTGCGCAAACGCGTGCATGCTTCCTTCAACCTAACATTACCATCATGACGCATATGACGTAATATCGTACATTCATTCAGTATGACTCGATTGGTCATTGTTGTCTCGGGTACTCTTAAGTATACATACATGTACCCCGGGTACGTTAAAGTAAACTTACATGTTCCCTGGATAGCCGAGTGGTTTGAGCCATAGACTTTTACTCAAAGTGTAGGTTCAGTTAGTATTTATCCAAACTTTTACTAAATATACTTAAACATACAGGGAATGTAAACGCTAAATTGGTCGTCGACGGCTATTTGTTAAAAATTAATTATGTCCACATTTATGTCAATTTTCTGTTTAATGGCCTCTTAATTCATATTCAAAAATCATGTTAATGCGTACCCGGGGTACATTTAAGTATACTTAAGAGTACCCGAGGTACATGTACGTAGTACCGGAGCCGACAATGACCAATCGAGCTTCAGAATGTGCATCATTTCTACATTATTAGCTCGACTATACACCGAATAGTCCGAGCATTACTACTCACAAAATATCGGCGTCTGCGTAGGCGTCTGCGTTATTCTCTAGATGATGTATATGTGCAACGTTTCTCACATGCAATTAAGCAGAATTGGGCCTTTGTGTAATTAGTTAAGGTAAACGTACAATATCCCTATATCACCAGTTCTTCCACAGGCATCCAAGCGACTTCTGCTATACATTTATAAGCAATCCTCGTTATGTCACAACGTATAACGATAACATCATATCATAACCCATAACTTGACTTGGTATCAATCTAAAAGTTTGGATATATACAAACTGAACCTATCCTTTGAGTAAAGTCTAGGGCTCAAACCACTCGGCTATCCGTACTGTTATAAAAAGACGTATGTTTTACTATATATCAGCAATCCTCGTTATGACACAATATATAACGATAACATAAGATCTCTCTAAATTATTCAGTCGTTTCACGTTTTTAGTGCTTTATGATTTTCAGGTTTAGTAATCGTCAAAAATCAATTTTGTCAATTTTCCAAAACGTGAAAAGGTCCCTTTAAAACTTTATAAAGTTGACAATGAATAATTTAGTTTATTCGAGCCATTGCACATGAAAAAATGTATTGTCTTCATTGCCAGAAATGATAAAACGCGAACACGCACCGAAAACATATGAACATCGTTCTGGGAAACCACGGTGAGTAATGCATATGCGTAAAGTATCGCCCCAGAGTATCGCCCGCACAGGCTTATCAGTCGCTTACACTGGCTTTTCGCTAAAAAGAAACTTCCTTTAAATTAAAAATAGCATGAAAGCGGAAAGTGTCGTCCCTGATTAGCTTATATGGACTGCACAGGTTTATCTGGGACGTAACTTTACTCATGTGTGCGTTAAAGCCCGTTTTACCACAGCAAAACTCGTATATATTGCAAAGTTTTATGTCTTAATTTAAGAGTTGAATAGCATTTTTCTGTTTTTCATCGGTGTATGAACTGTCCGGAAAATTACGGCGTTTAGGTGTATTTTTCCCGACAGTTCATACATCGATGAAATGCAGGAAACTGCTATTCAATTCTTATAATTACAACACAAAATGATCTTAAAGATGAAATTCTATCGTGGTAAGGGTCATAAATGTCCTTTTTAATCTAGCGTATGAATCTATTTTCATTTTCGGTTTCATCTCCGTCATACGGGTATATCGTTGAAGTTCGCGCAAAAATATAACGTCATTTCGCTATTGCCCAGTAAAAAACAACGCCATTAAGTTTCGCGTAAAACGTAACGTTATTTTGGCAACTTGTTTATGACCAGAAAGTAGCATCATGAATATTCATGTTTAAATTTGCATACGAAGTTGGTTCATCGGAAAATGAAAAACCGGTCACGTGAACAAATTATCAAATCAGAATGCAAAATTCATATGAAAGTGACAAAGGTTGTAATTATTATCACATGAACACAACGTTTCATGGCGAGCAATTGGGATCTCGTGATGTCCGTCCATGCGAGCATCCGCCCATGCGTCAGTCCATGCCTACGTTCGTCGACTTTTTCTTCAACCGAGATATCGCTCCTGCTGATCAGATTTGACAAAACTTCAGAGAAATGTACCTTAAAATTATTTCAAACCATTTCTATTCATTGATTAATTATTTCAGGCCTTTTTTCGCTTATACGGTATGTTTTTGATTTAACTAACAGTCGTCTTTGTGAAAATCCAGTGAAGTCGTAAAGTGCCGTGCCTGATTAGCCTTTGTGGACTTCACAGGCTATTCCGAAACGACACATCGCGTGCATGTATTGAGCCCAGTTTTCCTAGGGCGCGACTGAAATACCGGTTTTTATCAACACTTAAGTTTATTCGCGCACGTGCTCATGACAATGTTACTTGCCTTCCTATTCAGCTATGATTCAACGCGTGCGCACGACGAAAACATATGAGCATTGGTCTGGTAAAACGGGGTTTAATGCATGTAGTCCGAACTGGATAATAAAGGTCTCTTTACGCCTAAATTATATTGTCGTAAAAAAGAGACTTGCTTTAGAAGTAAAATACCATATAGAGGAAAGTGTCTTCCCTGCAAAGACTAAGCTGGGACGACACTTTACGCAACTGCATTAAACCCCGTTTTCCCAGAGCGAGTAATGGTCCTCTACAAAGTTTGTTCAACGCACGCTTGTGGGGTCAAAGCGGACCACGCCCCAGGGGTCATTATTCAAATAGAGAAGTCTTTACAAAATAACTGGAACCCTTTTCTTGTCAAAAGCGACAACGCTCATATGTGCAATATTTTATATACTATGACATTTTATTCTGTCATCGTCTTCAAATTATATTCACATTTGATAAAATCGTTACTTGCGACGTCGCCTGGGGTCACATTAGCCATTTACTCGTGCATGTAAAAAGCACTTTTTCTTCTCATAAACCATGACATGAGATTGAGCTCCTCCACAAAATGTGTTCATACTTTGATGTCAAAAATGGACCAACCGCGCAGTCACGTGCTTTATATAGACTATATAGACTTATACAACAAAATGACTCTTTTTATAATAAATGTTTCTTCTGTCAAACCACATGGCCTCTAGATGAAATACCATGTAATATTTTAGTGGGTCTTGTATAAATTGTTCACAATAAAGCCCGTTGATCAAAACTGGCGACAACCTGGGTGTCGAGTGCGGAAGGGTCAAATGGTCAATGTACACTGTTTTAGCAAGGTGACTGAAATTAACCAGGCTCTGCGAACAAGGGACTAAATGCATGTGCGTACATTGTGGCTCCATATAAGCATGTACACTACGCACAGACTTTTCAGGGATGCCTTTTTTCGCTTTTATGGTATTTTTCGTTTAAGGAAAGACTCTTCTTGGCGGAAATAGAGTCTAGGTGAAAAGTGTCATTCCTGATAAGCTTGTGTGGAGTATTATCTGGAGCGACACATTACGCACATGTATTGCGCCCAGTTTTCCCTAAATCCTCCTTTAATCATTTATCAGGTGGGCTATCTATAACCATATAATCAAGACTGGGAATTCGAGACAAGCTTCCCATAATGTTAGTATTTCCCTTTAAAGTAACATAAATACTCAAAATCAACAAATATTTCGTAAAATATTTCGTAAATAAAGTTAACCCCTACAAAATTTAACGAGAAACAAAACAAAATGTTTGTATTTTTTTGTGACACAATATATTCCATTTTGATATCCTGCAACGATATCTGTTGATACGACACACAAGCAATAACTTGGTACATGAACAAGTATTGAATATATTGTCCCACAATAAAGAAAAATAGCATTTTGTATCTTGCTAAATATATGTTTTCAGACCACATCTAGAGTCGAAATTTTGGCTATTGCTATAAGGAGCATTGATTTTAGATGTGTTAACTTTATTTTTCAAAATATTGTACGAAATATTCGTTGATTTTGAGCGTGTATGGGCTTTTTAAGAACGTACCATCGTTAAATACGATCTGACTGTTGTCACATTTAATTTATACCGACAGGGCTAGGAAATGCTATATTGCTTCGCAAATCACAGATTTCACATCACATGACATATCATTATTCACAAATGTCAATATTAAGGTCATATGTTTAATCAGCCTTGTTAACGTTTCTGTGCATGATGTGGGACGGAGTTAGATTTGATATACAACGAAAGCATAACTATTCCGTGATCCTCGTGCACGTGCAGTTTTAGATTATTCACCTTGTTCACTCCACACGTGTAGTACATTAGACTATATGAGCTTCGTTCTGGGAAAACTGGGCTTAATGAATGTGTGTAAAGAATCGTTCCAGATTACCCTGTGCAGTACACAAAGGATACTCTTGGAAGACACTTTCAGCCAAAACTGAACTTTCGCTAAAAAGAAGCATCTTTGAAGGAAAAATACCATTAAAGCGGAAAATGCGGTCCCTGATTTGAATGTGCAGACTGTACATGCTAATCTTGGACGACACTACAAACATGCATCACGTCCCGTTTATCCAGATCGAGGCTAAATGATTCCGTAATCATAGCGCACGTTCAGTTTTAGAACAGTCACCCTATTCACCCCTCGCGTGTTATACACAAGACTATAGTATGTGTCTATATAGGTGTGAGCTTTAAATATTTGACAATGTAGGACCGAGATCCGCAGACCTGTCTTATGATGAATGTCTGCTAAGCCACTGAAAGTAATTGACAGGAATTGAGACTAGTTCTGGAAAAACCGGGCTTAATTCGTGTTCGTGAAACGTTGCGCCAGATTAGCCTGTGCAGTCCGCACTGTCTAATAAGGGACGACACTTTCCGTATTTTTTTTGTATTCTACGTGTATATGAAGTCTCTTATTAGCGAAACGGCAAGTGTATGCGGAAAGTGTCGTAGGACAACTGCACAGGCTTATCTTTCACGACACTTTACGCAGATAATTAAGTCCCGTTTTCCCAGAACGAGAATCAATTCATGCAGATACCGCATCATTTCTTATAAAGGAAAAGTATGTTTATATTTGAAATCGTTTGTTTCGAATGCACTTTGTCGAGTTAGTCCGGAGTCATAATACGCTATCACGCGTACAAAAAAGTACGATGAATGATACCAAAATCTTTATTATTTCTATGATGTTTATGATTATTTTGTTCGTTAGATGTCTTATAGTGTTAGTAGACTTTTATACGGAATACCGTAAAAGCCATCGTGGTTACATATTAAAATCCAGAGGGCGACAATGCGATAGTGCGATAGAACGATGGCGACAACGCGATAGTACGGTGGCGGCACTGCAATAGTGCGATGGCGACAATGCGATAATACGAGGACGACAGTTCGAAAATACGATGGCGACAGTGCAATAGTACGATGGCGACAGTGCGACAGTACTATGGTGACAATGCGACAATGCGGCAATGCGATAGTGCGATATTGCGATAGTACGATGGCGTGAATGCGATAATACGATGACGACAGTGCGACAATACGATGGCGACAGTGCGAATGTACGAAAATGCCATAGTGCGATAATAAGACGACGAAAGTGCGACAAAACGATGGCGACAGTGCGATAGTGCGATGGCGACAATTCGACAGGTCGACAATGCGATGGAGACATTGCGATTGTACGATGGCGATAATGCGATAATACGATGACGACAGTACGATAACGCGATAGTACGATGGCGACAATGCGATGATATGATGGCGACAGTACGATATGACTATCGCATTGTCGCGATCGTTCTTTCGCGTTGTCGCATTGTCGCCATCGTACTATCGAATTGTCGCCATCGTACTATCGCATTGTCGCCATCGTACTATCGCACTATCGCATTGTCGCCCTCTGGATTTTAATGTGTAACCACGATGGCACTAACGGTATTCCGTACTTTTATTATATTCCACTTTCCAATGTTGACTCGCCCAATGGTGAAGCTGAGATAGGGGAGTAAGACGGGATAGGGGACTAAAAGGGGATAGGGTAAAAGTCAACTTATTTGCCATTGGCTTTGAAGTTTTCTTCAGACAGTCGAAACTAGTCGATACCAAAGTAGAGCGCACAGAACTCGACCGCAAGGCAGACTTTCGGAAACAGCCGGCGACTGTCATCGGCAAGCATGGCGCTGCGATAAGAACGTCAGCGCAAGGCACAATACATTAAACTTCCAGCGACTGTCATTGGCAAGCATGACGCTGCAATCAGAACGTAAGCGCAAGGCACAATACATTTAACAGCCGGCGACTGTCATTGGCAAGAATGACGCTGCAATCAGAACGTCAGCGCAAGAAACAATACATTAAACAGCCGGCGACCGATTGCAGCGCGATTGAAGCTGTTATTTCTATTCACCTTCATTGAATTGAACCTCGTCACCTCGACTTTTTCCCCGAGTCATCGTCGCTCAACAGTCCAACAGTTCCGTTAATACGGGGTTTTCAGCCATATCGTGCGCTAACCCTAACCTTGTTTCTTGACAGTGAACTCAGGTTCGAAAAGATATAATCTGCAAATTATCGAATATTTCTATTTAAAGAAAGCCGGTGTTGGCCGGTTTTTTAATTCCCCGTAACCGTAATCGAAGATTGTACATTGGCCGAGTTATAAAATGATCTTAAATTAAACATCAGTGATAGCATGCCCTGTGTTTATTCAATAAATTGTTCTACAACAGGTACGCGCGATATTATCTTCATTTGTGATAATTTGAAATTTATTGTAAGCCGACATGATTGTGGTAGAAGATTTCATAACCTCGCTTTATTTCTTTAAAAGACCGATGTTTGCTGGTATAAGTTTACTTCATAAGTGTAATTTAATGTCTTAATGCAACTATTATAATAATATTTGTTAAACGTGGTAACACAAGTATCCATCGAAAATGTTTGTCGTTACAAACATTATTAAATCATGCATTTGAATAACAATTTATTCAACGCTTCATACACGAATGTATGGACTACTTTAATAAAAAATACTAAATCGTTTGAACTCAATAGTTACTAAAATTATGTATGCTATTTTGCAAGTAGAACTGCAATTTTACGTCGTATTTTGATCCGTCCAAAAGAAGTACCTGAAACACACATATATATGACCCATGCTCTGTGAAAAGGTGGTGTAATGCATGAGCGTAAAGTGTCGTCCCAGATTACATGTTCGGACTGCACAGGCTAATCAGGGACGTCACTTTCCGCCTAAACTGGATTTGAAAAAGATACTTTCTTGTCACAAAAATATCATAGAAGCGGAAAGTGTTGTCCCTGATTAGCCAGTGCAGTCTGCATGTGCATTAAACCCATTTTCACAGAGCGCGGCTCACATGTATAAGCGTGGGCATATACTTGTTATATTCATGTATCTAGAGGATCATCCAACTAAGTCCGGCAAAGGCAGAAATAACGTTTTCTACGAAAGACTGTCAATATCCGTGTTTATGTAAACCTGATATGATAAAGCTTTTATTAAACTATCCATTTATTAACAGACCCTGATCAAATCTTCCCAAAAGTATTAATCGATGTGCACTATTAAAACATTTACGGCCTGCATTTGAAATGTTGTTTTTTTCTTTTTCCCTCATGTCAACTAAGAATTTTGACAATTGTGAGTGTCGTTCGCTCACTTATTCGTAAGGTATCGGAATTTCAGAGATGGCAATATATATGTCATGTCAGTAGCCCCATACTACAATGTCTACAGTTCCCATTCGACGATGATAAACGTTACCATACTACAATATCAACCGTACCCATAGTACAACTACAGCAGTTCTCATACTGCGATGACAATAGTTCCCCTTCTTCAATGTCAATAGTTCCCATACTAATATATATATATATATATATATATATATATATATATATATATATATATATATATATATATATATATATATATATATATATATATATATATATATATATATATATATATATATGTAAAAATATATAAAAGTAGCCCCATTCTACAATGTCAACAGCTCCCATACTACAATGTCTACAGTTCCCATTCTACGATGATAAACGTTACCATACTGAAATATCAACCGTACCCATATTACAACTACAACAGTTCTCATACTGCGATGACAATAGTTCCCCTTCTTCAATGTCAATAGTTCTCACACTAAAATGTCAATATCGCCCTTATTAAAATGTAAACAGTTCACATACTTCGAAGCCAACTGTTCCCAAACTTCGATGCCAACATTTCAAATGCTGCGATGTCAACAGTTCCAATACTGTGATGTACACAGTTGCCATACTGCGATGCCAACAGTCAATGACTTCCATCCTTTTTAATGAATCATGGCATACAATTTATCTGTCATTGAAGCGGTCACGAATGCCTGGATTTTTATTCAGGATGAGGTGGACAGTGAGTAAACAACGTTCCTTAAAAAACACTGTATTTCAGATCAGATTGGAAACAGAGCCATCGTATGCCACCCGTGTCTAAAATTGCAAGTAGACTAGGCACTACTTATTTAACCGCGCAAAGGTAACACTAAGCGAAAACCGGATGTTCGGACTACAGGGTTACATTGATAATAAGCACCAACGGTTTAGTGTATGATGCATATATTTTTTTATATACCGTATTTAATTATATATGTTGGCATCAATTGAAAGTAACATATGTAAGCCAAAAGAAAAAAAAAACGTATTTGCACCCATGCCGGTAAATGAAAGATTTTGATGTTTCCGAGGAAAATTATTTTAACTTCAACGTATTGAACATCTTAAACATGTATTTTAAAGAGTATGCCATAATCTTTTCACCATGTTTTGTGATACATCAAAAACTAGCTAAGTAATGGTGAAAATTTATATTAAACACGGAATATTTTATATACGTCAAAGTATTTATTTTATTTGCATATGCGTAACTGAAAACCCAAACACACCGAGTGGCGTCTAAGAGGCGCTTTCAAGGCGTCCAAAATATCAAGAAGGCAAGACGAACTTTGCGCACACACAATCAACGGCGTGGGATTTCTGGGAACGGGGGGGGGGGAGGGGGACGTCAGGCAATCGCCTATGGCGTTGCGATCATTTTTTACCACGTTCAAATACATCGCTGCAGCTCGACGTGTGCACGGAGCGCGTGAAGGAGTGAGTGCTGTGGGTTCACCGTACCGTAAGGAACGTTAATGTGACCGGCGTTTATACGTTAACTTTATGTCGCCTTCACGACATGAAAATGCGCTGTTTGCGCGCTGTTAGCTTGTCGTAATGCAGCAAAGTGTTGCGCGCCCCGAGATCACTGTAGGGTCCTTGTGATGACACTGTAAGGCCGCAATGAGGACGCCGTAAAAATGCTGTGATGACGCTGTCTGAGCGCCATAGAAGCGTCATAGAGTACTTGTTTTATACCTATTTCGCGGCGATCCCACGGTGCTCCGACAGTTTTTTAGAATGCAACGTAAGCACTGTTGCTTTTTGCAGATAGCTGGTACAGTAAACACTGTTCCGTTCATCACTAAGCATAAAGTGTTGTCAACCTCACTTCGATTGCGATACTCAAACCCGAAAATCATTAACAAGAAAATATAATCAGCAGTCAATGATATACGCACTGATGGATAGTCGGATAAAAAATGAAAACATTCAAAATGTTTGTGTTTGTATTGTAATTTATAAGACAAATTTATGTTTTCATGTAGTAAAGCCTACTTTTAAGCGGGTCGTGTACGCGACTGCAGCAGAACAGTAGAAGATGAAAAGCACTGAGGAACATTTTCGAGCATCGCTCTGTGAAAACGGGGTTTAATATTGCATGTGCGTAAAGTGTCGTCCCTGATTCGACTGTGCAGTCAGGCTAATAACGGACGACACTTTCCGTTTTTATGGCTTTTTTTCATTTCAAGAAGTCTGTTGTTAGTGGCAGTCCAGTTTAGGCGGAAAGTGTCCCTGATTAGCCACGATTTATTATGCACATGCAGCATTAGGTCCCGTTTTGTCAGAACGAGGTTCATTTGTGAAAAAAAGAAGAAAAAAAGACCCCATGCTGTTTTATCACTTTCTTATGAAATTTGTCGGAGGCGTTGGATCATGTAGGTTACATCCAATACTTGTTAACCTTCCTCATACAGGCCAATATAGGTTGATACAAGTATTTTAAGCAAGGTTGAATCTTACCTCTATTTATTATTTATATTATCACGTCTGGATTATGCATTTCTTAAATTCAATATTATTTTCTACGTGCTGAAACAAATATGCATGCTTTACACGCGTCGTATTTCTGCATTGACTACTGATCGTCCATGCTCATGTTTGATGGGAAAAGCGTGTTTGTATACTGAACTATGTGAAAACCTGTATTCCATTTCAGTTGTATGACATTTATGTTCTTAGTAATCCACCGTTTCCTGAAAATGGATTAGAACGGAAAAAATGCTTTATTGTTGTAATTTGATGACGTCATAAAAGCTACTGCTTATCGATACATTTAAAGCGCCCATTCAAAATATCAGCAGTCGAGAGGTTCATTTATCGAAAATATTGACCAAGTATACATTTCTCGCGAGAAACAAACCATGTAATAATATACATGTATTGTTAACATAAACTTATTTTTTATCATAATTTTTATATCAAGGTTGAATATGTGTGTGTGAATTCCGAGTCGACTAAAATACCCTACATGTTAGCTGTTCATATAAGTAAATTGATTTATATATTTTATCATAATTCTCGTATTCAATAAACAAATGCCTGTAAAGAGAACAAATGCAAACACCTTGGTAATTTAACATATTTAAATTCGCTATTTAACATATTAAAATTCAGTTCAAGTGATCAATTGCAGTCCGTCCGATTCTTGAATAGCTTGTGATCTCTGTTGTCAAAGTCCATATTTGAAATTATAGTTACGAGAATATTCCATTTGAATTTTCATGAAAAACGTGCTTAAGCATATGTCTATAGTAAAGACATGTTAAAAATGTAATGCCCCATAACAATGCCCAGATAATTGTTCTGAAATTGCAGCCTTCCGAGTTATATGGCTGGTTTGATAACCTTTTACAAATAGAATCATTTATGTTCCATATTATTTGCTTTAACTGTGCATAAATCTTGAACACAGTTTTAACGCACCTAAGTTGTATAAGGGAGGGTCAGTGAGTACTTAATGTACTTAATGTAGGTCAATTTGT